>NW_026705605.1:300000-490713 GCF_029867415.1 Vicia villosa
AGCCTCAAAAGAAAGGTAAGTCTATTGCATTAAAATCTAATATCAAGAAATGCACTAACGCTTTTCAGGCTAGAGAAGAAGATCCTGAAGAATCAGAATCTGAAGAAGAAGATGAACTGTCCTTAATCTCCAGAAGGCTAAATAACTCTGGAAGACCAAGCAAAGGAAGTTCAGAGGCTTCAGAAGTTCAAAGAAATTTGAACGTGGAGAATCTTCTGATGACAGAAGATCTGACAAGAAGAAGGTCATGTGCTATGAATGCAATGAGCCTGGACACTACAAGAATGAATGTCCAAATCTTCAGAAGGAAAATCCCAAGAAGAAGTTTCATAAGAAGAAAAGTCTTATGGCAACCTGGGATGAGTCAGAAGATGATTCAGACTCTGAAGATGAGCAGGCCAACTGTGCGCTGATGGCGACAGAAGATGACGGATCAGAATCTACATCAGAATCAGATTCTGAAGAGGTATTTTCTGAACTTACTAGAGATGAGTTAGTTTCCGGTCTAACTGAACTTCTGGAACTCAAGTCTCAGATTAGTCTCAAATACAAAAAGCTGAAAAAGCAATTTGAATTTGAAACAAAGAAGCTTGAGTTGGAGAATTCTGAATTAAAAGAAAAACTTTTAAAATTATCCAATAATGTTGGATCTCCTTCTGATTCAGAAAAATCCACTCCTAGTCTAAACCATATTCTGAAAGAATATGATTTAAGTTTCAGGAAGTTCTTGTCTAGAAGTATTGGCAGAAGTCAGCTAGCTTCTATGATATATGCTGTGTCTGGAAACAAAAGAGTAGGCATTGGTTTTGAGGGTGAAACCCCATACAAACTTGAACCTGTTGATGAAATGAAAATCACATGCAAGCCATTGTATGATCAGTTCAAGTATGGCCACTCTCATGATATTAGGCACACTTCACATGCTCAAAGTTTTCACATAACACACACCAAAAAGCATGTGACACAACCTAGGAAATATCATGAAACTCACATTAAGAATTATCATGCTGTTCCTCCTATTGCTTACAATGTTAAACCCAAGTTCAATCAGAACTTGAGAAAATCTAACAAGAAAGGACCCAAGAAAATGTGGGTACCTAAGGATAAGATTATTCCTATTGCAGATATCCTTGACTGCAAAAAGGACAAAGCACAACATGTCATGGTACCTGGACTCTGGATGCTCGCGACACATGACAGGAAGAAGGTCTATGTTCCAAGACCTGGTGCTTAAGTCTGGAGGAGAAGTCAAGTTTGGAGGAGATCAGAAGGGCAAGATAATTGGCTCTGGAACTATAAAGTCTGGTAACTCTCCTTCCATTTCTAATGTACTTCTTGTAGAAGGATTAACACATAACCTCTTATCTATCAGTCAATTGAGTGACAATGGTTATGATATAATCTTTAATCAAGAGTCTTGCAAGGCTGTAAATCAGAAGGATGGCTCAATCCTATTTACAGGCAAGAGGAAGAACAACATTTATAAGACAGATCTGCAAGATCTTATGAGTCAGAAGGTGACTTGTCTTATGTCTGTTTCTGAAGAGCAGTGGGTCTGGCACAGAAGATTAGGTCATGCTAGTTTGAGAAAGATTTCTCAGATTAACAAACTGAATCTGGTCAGAGGACTCCCTAATCTGAAATTCAAATCAGATGCTCTTTGTGAAGCATGTCAGAAGGGCAAGTTCTCCAAACCTGCATTCAAGTCCAAGAATGTTGTTTCTACCTCAAGGCCATTAGAACTCTTGCACATTGATCTGTTTGGCCCAGTCAAAACAGCATCTGTCAGAGGGAAGAAATATGGATTAGTCATCGTAGATGATTATAGCCGCTGGACATGGGTAAAATTCTTGAAACACAAGGATGAGACTCATTCAGTGTTCTTTGATTTCTGCATTCAGATTCAATCTGAAAAAGAGTGTAAAATCATAAAGGTTAGAAGTGATCATGGTGGTGAATTTGAGAACAGATCCTTTGAAGAGTTCTTCAAAGAAAATGGTATTGCCCATGATTTCTCTTGTCCTAGAACTCCACAGCAAAATGGGGTTGTAGAACGAAAGAATAGGACTCTGCAAGAAATGGCCAGAACCATGATCAATGAAACCAATATGGCTAAGCATTTCTGGGCAGAAGCAATAAACACTGCATGCTATATTCAGAATAGAATCTCTATCAGACCTATTCTAAATAAGACTCCTTATGAATTGTGGAAGAATAGAAAGCCCAACATTTCATATTTCCATCCTTTTGGATGTGTATGCTTTATTCTGAACACTAAAGATCATCTTGGTAAGTTTGATTCCAAAGCACAAAAATGTTTCCTTCTTGGATATTCTGAACGCTCAAAAGGCTACAGAGTATACAATACTGAAACATTGATTGTAGAAGAATCAATCAATATCAGGTTTGATGATAAGCTTGGTTCTGAAAAACCAAAGCAGTTTGATAATTTTGCAGATTGTGATATTGATATATCAGAAGTTGTTGAGCCAAGAAGCAACGCATCAGAAGCAGAGCTCCTCAGAAGCAAAGAACCAGAAGATCAAGTATCAGCTTCTCTGGAGGATCTAAGCATTTCTGAAGAACCATCTGTCAGAAGATCATCCAGACTCATCTCTGGTCATTCAGAAGATGTCATTCTTGGAAAGAAGGATGATCCAATTAGAACAAGAGCATTCCTTAAGAACAATGCAGATTGTCAATTAGGTCTTGTATCTTTGATCGAGCCAACTTCTGTTGATCATGCTCTAGAAGATCCAGACTGGATAATTGCTATGCAAGAAGAATTAAATCAGTTTACAAGGAATGATGTTTGGGATCTTGTTCCTAGACCAGATGGATTCAATATAATCGGCACCAATTGGGTCTTCAGAAACAAGCTCAGAATGAGAAGATGAGAAATTCTTACGTATGAGTATCCTTTGATATGAAATTTTTTTTAAGAAGTTCTGATAGAAATCAATTAGAAATTGTGATTCAGTTATTACTAACGTTTCAGTGTCTAAGTTGATTCAGAATCTCTATAAAAGCAAAACAGCTGTAACTGGCTATCCAGATGGTAAACACGTGTTCACTATTCCTGGACAAGCATGCGTGCAGTTGAGGGGACGTCTACTTAGGTAACTGTGCAAATCACGTCTTTTGTCATTATTATCTCTCCTCATGTCACGTAACATTAAATGCTTTTCATCATTTACTCTCTTTCAGTTTTCTTTTTATACTCTTCAAACGTTTCTTTTCCCTCTCATATTTCTCTCTCTCTGCATTCGGTTTTTTTTTCTCTCTCTCTCTTCCATATCAAACCCTACCTGTTCATTTTTTTCTGCAAACCCATCATGAACTCTTCATCAAGCCCAGGAAATAATGAAAATGATCAAAACAACAAAAGAAAAGCTGTTGAAACATCACCTTCCAAACCCAAAAAGATCAAAATCACCTATGATCCTCTCAAGGTGAATCCTTTCGAAGCAATGTTGTCTGGAAACTATTCTAGACGTGTGTTTCATCCCCCTGGTGAAAGCCCTCCATCATCTCCATCTTCTTCCTCATCTTTCGACCTTCAAGACTCAGCTTCCTCTTCATCTAACCTTTCCTCTCCTTTAATCTCTTCTGAAGAAATCTCTTCATCTTCACCCGCTGAGAATGTTGTCTCTGGTAAAGATGGTGGAAGATCTGCATCAGGACCAAGTCTCCCTGATCCCTCGCCTGAAAGCCCAAGAAGCAGTCAATGAGGCGTTTCACTCCTTCATGGCATGCTGGCACAGACGTTGTCTTAGCTAGGGTCCTAGGATTTGGTCTTAGTAGTTTTATTTTCCTTGTTGCATCTGCTTGTTAAACATCTTCTTGTAATCCTTTTTTGATTATCAATGAAAAAATTTCCTTGCTTTTACATTCCAGTGTTTTTATTTGTCGTTTTATGCATCTGAATCTTTTGAAATATTCTTTTTGATGTTATGACAAAAAGGGGGAGAAAGATAAATGATAAATGATTTGATTAAATCTATCAGTTGCTGGGTAAAGCTCCCACACATTTACTAACAAGAACTGCAAGTTCTATATGGTTTAAGTGTTTTGCAGGTATACTGAAGAGAATCTTCAAAGCAAACAAAGAAGCAAAACCATGGAAACTGAAGCAAGCCGAGTGCTGTCAAGCTTCAGAAATCAGAAGCAAGAAAGAAGAATGAATCAGAAGCACTGATAATAGAATTTGATCTATATTTGTCTATTTATTCTGACAAAATTCTATTTGCTCTGATACATATAATGTTATGGCTCTGATACATTATTTGCTCTGATACATTATTTCAGCCTATATGGCTCTGATTCATATAATGTGTTCAAACATACATTTTTTGTTCTAACTCGTTCATGCTGACTTTTGTCGTTTAGTTTTTGTTCTGTAACATTTCAGGATGTAGAGATGCTCAGATGATGCTCTGGTACATTCAACAATGTTCTGATACAAATCTAGCATGAAGTGATGTTGGTAGAAATTCAAAGCTCTGAAGCTATCCGAAGGAAGCAGAAATCAGAAGCTGCGAATGTTCTAAAGATCCAGAAAACTCAAGTTCTGAAGCTGTCCTAAAATGGAAGCAGAAATCAGAAGCTGTGAATGTTCAGAAGATCAAAGAAATTCAAGTTCTGAAGCTGTCCTAGATGGAAGCAGGAATCAGAAGCTGTGAGTGTTCTAAGGATCTAAAGAAATTCTAGTTCTGAAGCTGTCCAATGGAAGCAGAAGTCAGAAGCTAGGAATTTTCTAAAGACAGAAGCTTATATGATCGTCTCTACCGAAATAATCAGGGAAGTCTTTTATTAAAGTTCTTCGAGTATTTATTTCAGGGGGAGATTATTTATCTCAGGGGGAGATTGTTAATCTCAGGGGGAGACATATTCATATGCTTATGCTATAGCTGTGTAATTTGTCTTTTGCCGTCTGTTCTTTCTGATCGCAAATTCATATCATTTATATATGTTTTTGTCATCATCAAAAAGGGGGAGATTGTTAGAACAAGATTTGTTCTGATCAATTATCTTAGTTTTGATGATAACAATAATATGAATTTTGCTTAAGATAATATGGTACTCTAATCCAATGCAATTTCCCTTTCAGGAAATATATATAAAGAGTACGCATAATTCAGCGCTCAGAAGCTTTGTCTCAAAGGGTTCAGCATGCAACATCAGAACATGGTCTGGCAAGACATCAGAAGATGGTCGAAGCAGAATCAGAACATGGGTCTATGGAAGCATCAGAAGAACAAGAGATCAGAAGCACTGAAGCTCAGAAGATGGTATCACGCTCAGAAGCACTTCAAGGTCAGAAGATCAGAAGATGCTATGCACCAAGCTGTTTGACTCTGATGATATTCAAACGTTGTATTCACAAACATCAGATCAGAAGGAAGTACAAGTGGCAAGCTACGCTGACTGACAAAAGGAACGTTAAAAGCTATTAAAGGCTACGTCAGTAGACACAGCGTGAACAAGGCTCGAGGTAGTTGACAAAAGCGTATAACATTAAATGCGATGCTGTACGGAACACGCAAAGCATTAAATGCACTCAACGGTCATCTTCTCCAACGCCTATAAATATGAAGTTCTGATGAGAAGCAAGGTTAACAATTCTGAACAAGATTATTCAAAAACACTTGCTGAAACGCTGTTAAAATCAAAACTCAGAATCTTCATCTTCATCAAAGCTCACTACATTGCTGTTGTAATATATTAGTGAGATTAAGCTTAAACGATTAAGAGAAATATCACAGTTGTGATTATCGCTTTTAAGAAGCATTTGTAATACTCTTAGAATTACATTAAGTTGTAAGGAACTAGAGTGATCGTGTTGATCAGAATACTCTAGGAAGTCTTAGGAGTGAACTAAGCAAGTTGTAACTAGAGTGATCGTGTTGATCAGTAGACTCTAGAAAAGTCTTAGAGGGTATCTAAGCAGTTGTTCCTGGAGTGATCAGTGTGTGATCAGAAGACTCTGGAAGACTTAGTTGCGGACTAAGTGGAAAACCATTGTAATCCGTGCGATTAGTGGATTAAATCCTCAGTTGAGGTAAATCATCTCTGCGGGGGTGGACTGGAGTAGTTTAGTTAACAACGAACCAGGATAAAAATAACTGTGCAATTTATTTTTATCTGTCAAGTTTTTAAAGCTACACTTATTCAAACCCCCCCTTTCTAAGTGTTTTTCTATCCTTCAGGAACTAGGTTGCGTGTCAGAAATATCTTTATGGCATGCACATCAATAAACTGATCAGGATTAAGGAATAATACTAAACCATAAATGAGTAAAGCTAAAATGTCTTCGAAGGCTTGATAACTCATGGACTTCAAAAACATGCGAGCTTTTCCGAATAAGAACTTAGTGAGGAATCCTTTGACTCCACTTCTGGTTTCCCAATGACCTTCAATATCAGACTTCTTAAGATGTAAAGCAGAAGCGATAACTTCCAATTTTGGAATTTCTTCCAAACCAGTGAACGGGATCTGATCTCGGATAGGGAGTCCAAGTATGTCAGAAAACTCCTCCACAGTAGGCACCAACTGATAATCTGGAAAAGTAAAACAATGATGCTCGGTGTCGCACGCTCGCGAAAATGAACAGAGTCGCCACCAATATATTTATCCCATAAAGGGAAAGGAATATCAGAAAACCTAACAAAGGAAGGAACAGGGTCTTGCGACCAGAGAATCAAGGTACGGGAGTCGGTTACGCAAGGGGAAGGTGCTAGCACCCCTCACGCCCATCGTACTCGATGGTATCCACCTATGTTTGTTGTTATCTAAAGGGTGTGTACTATATAAAGCTAAATGCAAATGAATGAAAAAGAAACACGGGGAAAATAAGGTTTTTTAAATAATTGTGCTCGTTCAAGCCCCGCGACTTGATGCCTACGTATCCTTTTCAGGAATCAGAGCGCCGTAGTTCGGCTCTTTAGTTTTTGTTTGTTTTGTGTTTTTTAGTTGAACAGTTACATTCGCACTCCGCTGTTCGACCTCTGGAGTCTTAAGCTGGGAATGGAGCGGAAATAACGTGTCCGATTAGGAGAAAGAATGCCCTGAAGGCAAGAGAAAGAATGCCTCTGAGGCAAGAGATGAAGAAGAGATTTTGAGCGTTTCGAGGAAATCCCTTAAGCAAGGGAAACTCGAGTTGCTCTATGGTTTGTGTTTTTTAGAAGTTGGGAACTTTACGCCTGAATGGAACCCTTAAGCAAGGGAGCTCCAAGCACTCGAACATCCCTTAAGCAAGGGAAGTTACAAGCTTCCATTCCCTTTTTATTAGTCAGAAATTTATTAGTCATTTTTTAGGTGTTTTCTTTGTATTTTTTATGGGAATTAAGTCAAGTATTTGTTAAGTGTTTTTAAGGTTGAAAAGGAAAAGAAACTAGCCTAGAAACTAGCCTAAGTATGAAAGGGATTTCTACCTAATGTTATCATGGTTTCTACCTAAGGTTAGGAGAAAGAGATACATGAAAATTAAGGCAGGATTAGAAGTCAAAATTGAGAGTGATAATGGTGCAAAATTACACACAAGCATGAAATAGCAAGTCAAAAATATAGTACAAAAAGTGGACTAAAGTACTATTATTTTTGTGGGTTTTATGAAGAAAATTTGATTAGACATTAAGAGAAAAATTAGACTAAACTAACATCTTTACGGTGATTATTTTTATATGTCAAAAATTAGTATTAAGGTCTAAAATGCATGAGAAAGATTAGTATTTTTAATGTCTAAAAGAAATGGTAAAGAAATCTAATTAAAATCTAAAATTAAAGAATGATGTATACAGGGGGTGTGAACTGGATTACATGGTGTGATAAGCAAGTCTGGGCGCAGGGCCTAGTGGGAGGCCCAAGATGATTATTATTGCAGATTGACAAAAAAGGTGAAAGGGCCCAAAGGGGGTGCAGTAGCAAATTCGGCCCATAGTGATTCTTGATCCATCAATGTTTATTTGCTTATTGATTATTCAGATTTGGTTATTGAACATGATTGCAGATTAAACCCTAATCGAAATCAAATATTCAGACTATATGAAATTAATCTCTAATCAAACTAAATGAATCATACTTTATGAAATTAACAAAATATAATACACTAATTATAATAATAATCAAAAGGGGCTAGGGTTAAATCATTTGTGACCTTTGGGCTTGTCTGAACGACATCCTCCCTCTCTCTCACGAAGGCGGCGGCGAAGACCAGCCTTCTCCGACGAAATCAAACCCCAGCCACCGTATCCAAGGCAGTTGATCACTCGCTCTCTCATCTTCCCAGAGTCATCTCTCGTCTCGCTGTTCCTTCTATTACTGAACGGAGTTACGTCTTCAACGGTTTGGATCCGAAATCCGGCGAAATCGCTTCAACTTTCAGGTATGAGTATCGCTCAGCCTTTGCGTTCTAACTTCCTCTTCTTCTCGTTTTTTTGAATTCTGAGTAGTTGTGTTGATGATGATTTCTCGACGATGATTGGTGAATCGCAGATTGATGATAACGTCGAAGGAGAAGCTCAACCTTGAAACGCGAAGATAATTGACGATTAATGATAAGAGTTGACTCAGTTGCAACTTCACAAAGTTTTTCTTGTTGCAATTTTCAGGTGACGATGAAGATTATGGAGGATATGGTTTCGGTTCAGAAGGAGAGAGCAAGAGATTGAGATTGATTCGACAATGCGTTTAGAAGTTTTTGGAGATTGAAGGTGTTGGAAGAAGGTGTTGAAGCGGGTTGAAGATGAAGGCTATTGAAGTTTGGATGATGATGAATGGAGTTGCAGAGAGAACGGAGTGAAGTGGTGGATGGTGCGTGAAGAATGGTTGAGAAGTGAATTCTGGAGAAAATGGTGGAAGAGAAGTGAATTGTGGAGTGATGGTTATGCCAATGGAGGAGTGAATTATGGAGAATGAATGGAGAAGAGAGATGAGGAATGAGAAGTGATGAAGAAAGTGAAGAATGGTGGTTGAAGAGTGTGAAGAGATGAAGATGAAGATGGTGTGAAAAATGGTGGAGGAGCCTGAACAGAGTGGTGGCTGAAGATTATATAGAGGTTGGTTCTACTCTGTTTCTTCTCTGAATTTCTGTTACCATTTGTTACCATTCAGTTAAGTGGTTAGAGTTTTGTAACTGTTTTTGAAGGTTAGTTCTGATTTCTGTTAGGAAGTTGGTTAGAAGCTGTTAGGTTTGTTATGTTCTGTTAGGCTTTGTAACTGAATCGGTTAGACAGTTAGAGGTGGTTATATGTTTGTAACTGAATTGGTTAAATCAGTTAGGGAATTCTGTTAAAGTTATGAAATAGTGAATGTTTTGTATGGGGGTTCTGAATATATGTATGTATTGCAGGGGCTAACTATGATGGTTTGAATGATGAAGACAGCATTTCGCACTTTTGTTTTCTCTCTTTTTCAAACTGTCTTTGAATTGATATGGGATGGTGATGTTATGGTTGAATGGTAACATAGTGATGGTTCTGTGTATGTATATGAATAGATGGATGATGTGAGATGGCTGCTTATATGCGGGGTTAATATACAGTTAGGTGTTTGAATGCTGTTAGGACAATTGCGGATTATGTTAGGGCTGAATGAGGGATTGTTACTGTAATGTGTATGACTGAATGTTGTATGTTAGTTTGAAGTATGCCATGTTTGAAACTGAATGCATTGTGATGCTTTCTTTTTCTTTTTGCAGGCTTTGGAAAAAGTTGGAAAATGGTGTTGGCAACACACTTTAAAGAATGGTCAGAGAAGTCTGGAGCAGTGATTTGAAGGTTTAGCAACATAGGATCTCATGTATAGAAGCAATGTAGTGGCATGATATTTAGACTTCTAGATGTGTTTATTTTGTGTAATATGACCTGGACCATGTTTGGATGAAATGGCATTGTACGAATATTTAAAATAAGCATGTATTGATATTTTGTTCAAACTTTGAGGGGAATGAAACTTCTAATAATGATAATGAATTTGAAGAAGCCAACCATGAACAAATCTTGCACAGGGAATTTGTAAGGAGTTTGATAGAATTTTCTTAAATCACAAATGACATTTGTATAAATCTTGGATGAAGATCTTTGAGTCAAACTTATACTCCATAATAATTAAATCCGAGTTCCACACTCATGTCTTGATTGAATCTCAAATCTGTGATACTTTGTACTTGATATGCATAACAAAAGATAAATGAACTCATTATCACCTTGTTACATAATCCATGATTCATTTCTTGTACCTCACTCGATTGTATGAACCCCTTAAATTGGTGATAGATAGAATCAGATAAATAGAGTCAGAGAATGGCTCTTATTCAGCGTATGAATAGTTATTAAGAAAATCAAAGGAACCCTTGCATCCAAAGTCCTCAATCATATTTTCAAATTATTGATGAGTGCATGATTTCATTGATGACCTAAAATGCAAATGATGTTAAAGTAATAAGCCAATTAAGAATAATTAGATGGGCAAATTTTGGGGTGCAACAGCTGCCCCTATTTAATCGTCTTAAACCTGAAGGTGAGATTGGCGTCAGCCTTTTGATCCTTCAAGGTATAAGAAGATTAAATATCAAAAGAACCTGAAAATTTGCCTTATGAGAGATAGGATCCACTGGGGAGGAAATGGTGTCAACTCCACCGAGGAAAAGTGTATCAACTCTGGATTGAGCAAGTTAACTCTGGGTTAGAAATGAAATAAACATCAGCTCTGGGTTGAAAAAGAAAAGTGGGTCAACTCTGGGTCGAAGAATAGAGGGAAGTCAACTCGGGGTTGAATAAGAGGTAAACATCAACTCTGGGTTGAGAACGGAAAGGGAAATCAGTATTAATGGGACAGGATAATAGGCATCAACTCTGGGTTGAGAAAAAAGTAAGAATATCAACTCTGGGTTGAAAACAAGAGATAGACATCAACTCTGGGTTGAGAGAAAGTAATTCAACTCTGGGTTAGAAATGAAATAAACGTCAACTCTGGGTTGAAAAAGAAACGTGGGTCAACTCTGGGTTGAAGGATAAAGGGAAATCAACTCTGGGTTGAAGACAATGGGTAGACATCAACTCTGGGTTGAGAGAAGGTAATTCAACTCTGGGTTGAAAGAGGAAAGATGATCAATTAGGAATAACCATCAACTCTGGGTTGAATGGGAGAGAAAGAAGATAACTGTCAACTCTGGGTTGAGTGGGAAAGGAGGAGTCAATTCTGGATTGAATAAAAGGGTAACCGTCAACTCTAGGTTGAATGGGAAAAAGATCAACTCTGGGTCGAATAAAAGATGACCGTCAACTCTGAGTTGAGTGGGAAAAAGAATCAATTCTGGATTGAACAAAGGACAATCGTCAACTCTGGATTGAGTGGGAAAAAGATCAACTCTGGGTTGAATAGAAGATAACCGTCAACTCTGGGTTGAGTGGGAAAAGGATAAAAGATAACCATCAACTCTGGGTTGAGTGGGAAAAGACAAGGGATCAACTCTGGGTTGAATAAAAGATAAACGTCAGCTCTGGGTTGAGCGGGAAAAGACAAGAGATAACCGTCAACTCTGGGTTGAGTGGGAAAAAGATCAACTCTGGGTTGAATAGAAGATAACCGTCAACTCTGGGTTGAGTGGGAAAAGGATAAAAGATAACCATCAACTCTGGGTTGAGTGGGAAAAGACAAGGGATCAACTCTGGGTTGAATAAAAGATAAACGTCAACTCTGGGTTGAGCGGGAAAAGACAAGAGATAACCGTCAACTCTGGGTTGAGTGGGAAAGGTAATTAACTCGGGGTTAAAAGATAAAAGGAAAGTCAACTCTGGGTTGAACACAAAAACATCAACTCTGGGTTGAAGAAAGATGAACATGATTGACTTTGGGAGATGACACCACAATGGTAACTCTGAGTGATCCAGTGGAATATCAATTGAATGCTTGTAGGGACCTCATCTGATGAGTAACTTGGCTTATGCTTCACATGCAAATGTTTGATTTATTTGTGCACTTCTGGAAATGCAATGCAAGGGATTCTATATGCAGTGTACTGATGCATTGTTCAGGGTTTCTGCTTTGCGTGGAATAGATTAGGTGGAGTTCTGAAACTCTGCTTGATTCAAGATGGGGTGGATGGCCCTGCTTTGTTGATGATCGGATCATGCGGGTGAAATGATAATGAAAATGCAATGATATGCATGATGATTGTATGATTATGAGTGCAATGATTGTCTCCAAGATACCAGGAGTGGATGGAGTATGCCCTTGTGGAAGGTTGTTGCTTGAAGGACAACACTTGTGAAGGTGAGGTGTTTAGTTTGACTCCTCGACACTTGTCTTGATATCTGACACTTGCTTGGGGATGGAAGAAAGAATTGTCACTAGCTTGCCCCAGCTTGTATGACCTTTTGAGATAGAATTTTGACATGCTTGAATCATGGAGATGTGCAATGGTCTGCCCCAGTGTGGATGAAGGGATGAATGCCCCAGATTGGAAGGAACTCTTCCACCAGATGGGTGCTTCAGAGACTTGCTTTGTGGATGACCAACCTTTGCCCTTGTAAGATTACTCGATTGGAATTTCAATGTTGAATTTTCCTTGGTATCAAGTACTTACTTTCAAGTTAGAGACAATTCTGTTTCGAAAAAGATAATGAGAATGCAATGCACATGTTAATCTCAAAGAAAAGTTTTATTTGTCAAAATGTTGTATTGATACTAACACAAGTGACACAGCAGCATTAGGAGTCAGTTTGACATGATTTTACAGTTTGTATGCTTTCGGAACAAACCCTACTTCAATTAGGACTTTTGAGGGTTGTAACGTGGCCGGGTTCACGATTTAAGAAACAAAGGATAAAGGCTCAAGTTCTACTTAACCCACCCTTTCTTCGTGATGTTCTCCAATCCTACGTTCAGCTAGTTCGACACGAGTATTCACCTTTCAGGAAGGATTGTGATGGATGAGGATCCTTTATGGCTTTGATGGAGGTGGCAGTCACCCTTCGGTGCTTTTGTTGATGACTATAACAACTTGTCCCTAGGAGGATTTTTCTCTTGCTTTTTTCTTTTGCTTTCCCTAACTTTTGCCTGGACAGAAAGTTTCTTTTGATTGCGGTTTTCGTTGTCCAGCGGGATATGCCCTAATTTTTGCCTAAGTCATTTGCTTCAAAGCTTTTCTTTTCTTTTTTTTTTGACTTAGCGGGCTATTGTTTCTTTCTTTCTTTTTTTTAATCATGATTCATAACTTTCTTTTCATTCTCTTTTTTTGTCTCGTTCGGGAACAAGTTGTATGACTTTGGTGATTGACTTGATGAAAAGGTTGTGACTGCCTTCTTCTTAGTGAATGGGAGACATCCATTGTGGATTGTGCTCTTCTTTTTTTGTTGTGAGATCTGAGATATGATTGATCCTCTGATGGAATACCTGAAAGTTGAGCGCTCGGTCGCACTAACTGAAGTCTACCCTGCCCCTGGTTAAGATTGAGGGTTTTGTATTTTTTGAAAAGAACTACTACTCCTTAGGCTCAAAGGGGTTAACGAAGGTTTCACTCCCTTATAACTCCAGTGTTTAGGAATTGAAATAATGCCTGTACATCGTCAGCAGGATCTTTGTTCCAAAAGCATATAGTTAGTGATTCATGTGTTTTTTGATTTTCATCATTCTCCTTTTTTAGTTGCTTAAGACAAATGAGTTGAATATCAATGAACATAATGACAAAGATGAAATGATTTGAGAAAAACATGTATATCACATTATTTTTATTTATTCAGACAGAATGAGTTTCTTACAATGAGAAGTACTTGATAACAACAAAAGTAATATAATTGAAAATACTTGAGAAGTCTAAACAATGGCAAGATTGGCCTTATTCTGATGCAAATGAGATGTTCTCTGACAAACACAAAGTCTTTATGGTCCACTAGTGGAAGGTGCCCCCTTTAGGGGGCATGGGGTCTTCTGATGGTAGCTTGATCTTATTTGTAATTCCCCATGATTCTTTGTTGGTGAGCTCTTGTCAGATATTGGCGTCGAGGAATCGTCTTGTCTGATCTGATGGAGAGGAAGATGGTAAAAGTCTTGGTAACCATGGACGCACATGCATGAATGCAAAAAATGATAATGAAGATGCAAATGTATCATAAATCAGGATCAAGGATCAAGTCCTCTTGGATAACAGCTTCTCATGGTCAATAAGATATGGTCGAACCCTCCAGATTCAGAGGTTCGACGTTGCTTTATGGATAAACAGCTTGTGCATAAGTCAAAGATGGTCGAACCCTCCAGATTCAGAGGTTCGACGTTGATTCTGATAGATAACCTTTGCATAAGTCAAATAAGGTCGAACCTTCCAGATTCAGAGGTTCGATGTTGATTCTGATAGATAACTGATGTAGAACTTCTGTATAAGTCAAATGTCCCAGGATCAAAGGTTCGACGCCTTTTATTAAATAACAGAAATCCGGGTATGATGAAGGTCAAGTTTCCTGTCCCACCCCAATCTCACGGGTATGTAGTCTAGACACGGACGGGTGGTCCCTAATGGTCACTAGGGTCTACAGTTCCCATGGGGTACAAAGTGTTTGAGGCAACAAGCGTGCCAGACACAGTGTTCCATGAAAGAACCTCGCCCAGTTGTGGTACCCCATGTCAAGCTCGATCGTAGCAAGGGCTACGGGAGTCGACATGAGCATCCACGCTAATCCTATGTGTCACTGGCCTGGGTAGTGGGCCTTTTACCTCATACAAACCCCCACCTGCAAAACAGAACAGAAGACCCCAGGGAACACAAAATATAATCCATATGCATGATGTGCAAACAGAAATAAACATGATATGCAGGCAAAGAATAAGCATGCAAACATATATACAAGGTATAGACATAAAACAAGTAAACACCCAGTAAATAAACAAACAAACGCAAGCTAGGATCGACTCGCTAAGAATGGACCCGCAATAGGTCTAGCAACATCCCCAGCAGAGTCGCCAGCTGTCGCACGCTCGCGAAAATGAACAGAGTCGCCACCAATATATTTATCCCATAAAGGGAAAGGAATATCAGAAAACCTAACAAAGGAAGGAACAGGGTCTTGCGACCAGAGAATCAAGGTACGGGAGTCGGTTACGCAAGGGGAAGGTGCTAGCACCCCTCACGCCCATCGTACTCGATGGTATCCACCTATGTTTGTTGTTATCTAAAGGGTGTGTACTATATAAAGCTAAATGCAAATGAATGAAAAAGAAACACGGGGAAAATAAGGTTTTTTAAATAATTGTGCTCGTTCAAGCCCCGCGACTTGATGCCTACGTATCCTTTTCAGGAATCAGAGCGCCGTAGTTCGGCTCTTTAGTTTTTGTTTGTTTTGTGTTTTTTAGTTGAACAGTTACATTCGCACTCCGCTGTTCGACCTCTGGAGTCTTAAGCTGGGAATGGAGCGGAAATAACGTGTCCGATTAGGAGAAAGAATGCCCTGAAGGCAAGAGAAAGAATGCCTCTGAGGCAAGAGATGAAGAAGAGATTTTGAGCGTTTCGAGGAAATCCCTTAAGCAAGGGAAACTCGAGTTGCTCTATGGTTTGTGTTTTTTAGAAGTTGGGAACTTTACGCCTGAATGGAACCCTTAAGCAAGGGAGCTCCAAGCACTCGAACATCCCTTAAGCAAGGGAAGTTACAAGCTTCCATTCCCTTTTTATTAGTCAGAAATTTATTAGTCATTTTTTAGGTGTTTTCTTTGTATTTTTTATGGGAATTAAGTCAAGTATTTGTTAAGTGTTTTTAAGGTTGAAAAGGAAAAGAAACTAGCCTAGAAACTAGCCTAAGTATGAAAGGGATTTCTACCTAATGTTATCATGGTTTCTACCTAAGGTTAGGAGAAAGAGATACATGAAAATTAAGGCAGGATTAGAAGTCAAAATTGAGAGTGATAATGGTGCAAAATTACACACAAGCATGAAATAGCAAGTCAAAAATATAGTACAAAAAGTGGACTAAAGTACTATTATTTTTGTGGGTTTTATGAAGAAAATTTGATTAGACATTAAGAGAAAAATTAGACTAAACTAACATCTTTACGGTGATTATTTTTATATGTCAAAAATTAGTATTAAGGTCTAAAATGCATGAGAAAGATTAGTATTTTTAATGTCTAAAAGAAATGGTAAAGAAATCTAATTAAAATCTAAAATTAAAGAATGATGTATACAGGGGGTGTGAACTGGATTACATGGTGTGATAAGCAAGTCTGGGCGCAGGGCCTAGTGGGAGGCCCAAGATGATTATTATTGCAGATTGACAAAAAAGGTGAAAGGGCCCAAAGGGGGTGCAGTAGCAAATTCGGCCCATAGTGATTCTTGATCCATCAATGTTTATTTGCTTATTGATTATTCAGATTTGGTTATTGAACATGATTGCAGATTAAACCCTAATCGAAATCAAATATTCAGACTATATGAAATTAATCTCTAATCAAACTAAATGAATCATACTTTATGAAATTAACAAAATATAATACACTAATTATAATAATAATCAAAAGGGGCTAGGGTTAAATCATTTGTGACCTTTGGGCTTGTCTGAACGACATCCTCCCTCTCTCTCACGAAGGCGGCGGCGAAGACCAGCCTTCTCCGACGAAATCAAACCCCAGCCACCGTATCCAAGGCAGTTGATCACTCGCTCTCTCATCTTCCCAGAGTCATCTCTCGTCTCGCTGTTCCTTCTATTACTGAACGGAGTTACGTCTTCAACGGTTTGGATCCGAAATCCGGCGAAATCGCTTCAACTTTCAGGTATGAGTATCGCTCAGCCTTTGCGTTCTAACTTCCTCTTCTTCTCGTTTTTTTGAATTCTGAGTAGTTGTGTTGATGATGATTTCTCGACGATGATTGGTGAATCGCAGATTGATGATAACGTCGAAGGAGAAGCTCAACCTTGAAACGCGAAGATAATTGACGATTAATGATAAGAGTTGACTCAGTTGCAACTTCACAAAGGTTTTCTTGTTGCAATTTTCAGGTGACGATGAAGATTATGGAGGATATGGTTTCGGTTCAGAAGGAGAGAGCAAGAGATTGAGATTGATTCGACAATGCGTTTAGAAGTTTTTGGAGATTGAAGGTGTTGGAAGAAGGTGTTGAAGCGGGTTGAAGATGAAGGCTATTGAAGTTTGGATGATGATGAATGGAGTTGCAGAGAGAACGGAGTGAAGTGGTGGATGGTGCGTGAAGAATGGTTGAGAAGTGAATTCTGGAGAAAATGGTGGAAGAGAAGTGAATTGTGGAGTGATGGTTATGCCAATGGAGGAGTGAATTATGGAGAATGAATGGAGAAGAGAGATGAGGAATGAGAAGTGATGAAGAAAGTGAAGAATGGTGGTTGAAGAGTGTGAAGAGATGAAGATGAAGATGGTGTGAAAAATGGTGGAGGAGCCTGAACAGAGTGGTGGCTGAAGATTATATAGAGGTTGGTTCTACTCTGTTTCTTCTCTGAATTTCTGTTACCATTTGTTACCATTCAGTTAAGTGGTTAGAGTTTTGTAACTGTTTTTGAAGGTTAGTTCTGATTTCTGTTAGGAAGTTGGTTAGAAGCTGTTAGGTTTGTTATGTTCTGTTAGGCTTTGTAACTGAATCGGTTAGACAGTTAGAGGTGGTTATATGTTTGTAACTGAATTGGTTAAATCAGTTAGGGAATTCTGTTAAAGTTATGAAATAGTGAATGTTTTGTATGGGGGTTCTGAATATATGTATGTATTGCAGGGGCTAACTATGATGGTTTGAATGATGAAGACAGCATTTCGCACTTTTGTTTTCTCTCTTTTTCAAACTGTCTTTGAATTGATATGGGATGGTGATGTTATGGTTGAATGGTAACATAGTGATGGTTCTGTGTATGTATATGAATAGATGGATGATGTGAGATGGCTGCTTATATGCGGGGTTAATATACAGTTAGGTGTTTGAATGCTGTTAGGACAATTGCGGATTATGTTAGGGCTGAATGAGGGATTGTTACTGTAATGTGTATGACTGAATGTTGTATGTTAGTTTGAAGTATGCCATGTTTGAAACTGAATGCATTGTGATGCTTTCTTTTTCTTTTTGCAGGCTTTGGAAAAAGTTGGAAAATGGTGTTGGCAACACACTTTAAAGAATGGTCAGAGAAGTCTGGAGCAGTGATTTGAAGGTTTAGCAACATAGGATCTCATGTATAGAAGCAATGTAGTGGCATGATATTTAGACTTCTAGATGTGTTTATTTTGTGTAATATGACCTGGACCATGTTTGGATGAAATGGCATTGTACGAATATTTAAAATAAGCATGTATTGATATTTTGTTCAAACTTTGAGGGGAATGAAACTTCTAATAATGATAATGAATTTGAAGAAGCCAACCATGAACAAATCTTGCACAGGGAATTTGTAAGGAGTTTGATAGAATTTTCTTAAATCACAAATGACATTTGTATAAATCTTGGATGAAGATCTTTGAGTCAAACTTATACTCCATAATAATTAAATCCGAGTTCCACACTCATGTCTTGATTGAATCTCAAATCTGTGATACTTTGTACTTGATATGCATAACAAAAGATAAATGAACTCATTATCACCTTGTTACATAATCCATGATTCATTTCTTGTACCTCACTCGATTGTATGAACCCCTTAAATTGGTGATAGATAGAATCAGATAAATAGAGTCAGAGAATGGCTCTTATTCAGCGTATGAATAGTTATTAAGAAAATCAAAGGAACCCTTGCATCCAAAGTCCTCAATCATATTTTCAAATTATTGATGAGTGCATGATTTCATTGATGACCTAAAATGAAAATGATGTTAAAGTAATAAGCCAATTAAGAATAATTAGATGGGCAAATTTTGGGGTGCAACACTCGGGATCAAAGAATTGAAACAATACGCTCATTATCTCTTCATCAAAACCTGAGGTAACCAAACTGGGCAAGAGACCGTGTCTTTCAGTGAATCGGAAACCTCCAGGAATCTCTAATACCAACTCTTTCAGCTCGGAAGGTATCTTCATAAAGTTAACTCGAATGGTGTTTCTAGTCTCCATGACCTACAAAATAGAACAAAGATGAATTCTTTGGTCCTCGAATGGTTAGTCATGATGTTATGATGCTTATGATGTCATGATGTCAAGTAGATAACAAACACAAACAAGTCACACAATTTTGCCTTAAGGTTAGGCTTGCATGTAGTCCAGAGGTGCATACCCTCCCCCTGAAGTTTAGTCGGTTCAAACCTGTCCTATATAAAGATCGGGTTCTAGGGAGCTCATATCATTGACCTTTCTCGAAGGCGCTTATCTCAGTTCGGCAATCGAATCGCCAACCGAAAACGTCCTGAAAGTCCAGTCCATATGAGTGTAGCTTCGAGTATCAACCAACTTCAGTCGGAACCAAAGCCAGCCATCTCGCTGCTTTCTAATAGGCCAAAGTCAAGTTTGACTAAGGTTCTAAGGGCAAATTAGTGCTTAATGACACCACGCGGCAGTCAAGCATTTCCTCAGGTCGGATCCCAAGGAACACCAGGACAAACCAATGTGTCACACTAACGATGGCCATCAGATCAACCACATCAGTATACGTTGTCCAGTCTCCTTGATCTCATGCCATTTACCTAAGGTACTCAGATCCGGGTTAGGATCTTTCACACAGCAAAATAACCAAAACAGCCCTGCAAAAATAAAGCAAACAAAGCAAACAATAGAAAACATTTTAAGTGAATCCTAAACTTTTAAGGTAACCCCTCTTTTTAATCATAAAGTCCCCAGCAGAGTCGCCAGTTCTGTAATATGGTGAACTGACTTTATCTAAATGTCGCGGTAAGCAAGAGTCGCCACCGACTTTTATTTTATCCAAATTATCAGAAAGGCTAAAAGAACAGGAAAAACCTTTTAAATAAAAACTGAGTTCGGGGGATAATTTATGCAAAGGGAAGGTGTAATGCACCCTTTGCATCCATGGTTATCCATGGGCTCTTAATTGCTTTGCTCTTAGAAGAAAAGAAATGTATAGAAACAGAATAAATCAAGGACTTTAGCTCGTAAAAGATGAAAAAAAAATTTTATGTTAAAGTTTATGAAAAAAAAAGGATTTAATAATAAAACAAGTTTTTTATTAAAAAAAACTATTATTAAAAACACACACACACACACACACACACACACATATATATATATATATATATATATATATATATATATATATATATATATATATATATTAAAATATGGGATCATGTAATAATAAAAAATAAAAAAATTTGTAAAAAACTTAGCTTTTAATCTTGTGTTGCGCGCGCTGAAGGAGTATGGTAGTCTTGAATGATCTGGCGCGCTGGTTCTGGGATTGGCTTGATCAGATGGCTGGAGAATGTGGGTGCAGCGTGATAACATGGAGAGCGGACCACCGAATCCCTCAGCAACCAGAAAAATTAGCGCGCCCTTTCTTGTTTGAAACAGACCAATGAGATGACGCCACCTAGTCATCTTCTTCGCTGAACCGTGGCTATAGCTTTTACCTACGCACAAAGCGTCGTTAAATCCTTTACCTACGGATTTTCCCCATAGCTATAGGACCTGCAAATACGAAAATTCTAGAAACACAGCAAAAATCACAACCAAGACCATAGAACGTTTCGTTTGGACCTCCTAAGCATGATAGTGCCCACGATTTGGTCTAATTTCACCTCTACATGAAATACCTAATTTAGAGTTTACAAACCCTAGCCATGGCATATCCTTGTACCTGTCCTAAACGTGCAATCAAACCATCCAGAACTCATCGAAACACATTCATGATCACAAATATATGTTCAAAACAGATTAAATATGCACATATGTATGAGTTTGATTCGAAAACAATTCAAGGCAAACCGTGAGTATGTGAGGGCAGCTCTGAGCGTGTGAGACCTCGAAGGTGATCCAAAAAGCTTTAGGGGATATCAGGGAAGCCAAACCGAACCCTCTCACACCTTGAATTGTCCTATGAATAGAAGAACCGATTCTTGTTTTTGCTTTGATTTTTTTGCACTTGGGATGATGTTTCTAACGATGAAAAAAAACTTCCTAGGGGTTTGCAATTGTTCCCTATTTATCATGGAATGAATTAGGTTAACAATATTTGCAAAAATCCCCTTGAAATCTTTGATTGTCAATTTGGAGAAATTGATTGAAAATATGATTTTTAATCTTTCTATATTTGCCAAATTCCAAAGATTTTCAATCAATCATGAGGAGCACGAAATTATATGGAATATGGGAGTAAATGATGATTGGATTTGATTCAAATTGATCCCTTAAACCATATCTTTGATTTTCTTGTAATTTATTTGATTTTAATCATTTTTAAATGAATAAAAATTCATAATAAATCAAATAAATCAAATAATTTCGTGGCAATTGAATTTTGAGGCCTTGGATAAGTTGAGAGTGAAGATTGGGCCAAGAAAGATTGGGTCCTTTTGCAAAAAGATTCATTTTGGGGCCTTTTATTTCACATTTTTCTTCTCAAAATTGTCCAACTTTGACAAGGCATATCTCCCTCAATTTTTAAGGTATGGAAGAGTTCTAGGACTTTTTGGAAACCTAAAGATGTCCTATACAAACCACTTTGGAAGCTTTTTTCCATTTGAAGAATTTATCTTGATGATATGGGCTTTGACAAAAAGCTGCTTTTGGTTGACTTTCAAAAAGGACCTATAATCTTTTGATCCATATCTCTCAAATGAAGCATTTTTAGACTTGGCATGTGAGAGACAAATTTGTAGATAATTCAATTTCCTTCAAAATGAGCTTTGGATGGAAAATTTCTGATGTTCCATGTAGGAGTTATGGCTGGTCAAATTTCAGTTGACTTTCTCCTATGAAAACCCTAATTTAGAAACTTTTGGAATTGTTGATTTCTGATATTTCCTTGATGAACCATGATCAATTCTTGATCAAATGGTGAATGATACCTCAATATAAGGATGTTGACAAAAAATTTGGAGTTTTGACTGTACTTTGACCATAGTTGACTTTTAGGTCAGATCAGTCGACCGTTGACTTTCTGAGCAATTGAGTGGTCAACTCTTTGAATTGAGACCTGAATTTTGTCATGGAGGTAGTTTAGAATATCATAGACCATATGAGATGCCTTGGAGCTTTTGATCCATTGATTTTTCCCTCAGAACAACAAAAACCCTAGTTCCTTGATCATCGTTTAGGAGGGATGTCTTTTGAGCCATATGCCTTGATTTGAATTTTGAATAAGAGAAATAGTATGGGAAAATTTTGGGGTATGACAACTGAATTGTGCGTACTCCTTATATAATTCCTGAAATTTCTTCTTGATTTTATTTTATTCTTTTAGTTTGTATTATTTTCATCATTTATACTTACTTTTTTTTATTATTAGTTGTATTTGTTATTATAGAAGAAATGCATCTTTAATGCCCAACTTTGAGGCCATTTGCTATTAAGCTCCTTTGAAAATTTGAGAAAACACTAAACATCAAAGTTGTAGAGGATGTTTAGGGCTTTCCAAAAAGTACAAGAACTTCTCCATAGCATTTGTGAGCTAGGAGATATGAATTTATGAAGATGGCACCACAATGTTGTTTTTTCCATGATCAACCAAGTTGCAAAACTCAAACCATTTCTCTACAAATCTTTTTTGTAGCCTATATTGCTTCTAAATATCTCCATAATTTAATCTTTACACCATTAATTGAAGCATTATCCAAATGGTTAAGTGTTTGTCCATTAAATCATTTCATTTTTACACTAAAGACACCATTGTCATTTTGGAAAAGTCACTTTAATAACAAAACTTTATGCATTGAGCCTATTCTTTGTTGCTTCAAACTTTGAAACATCACGAAACCAACAAGCAACCATCTAATAGTATAGGAGCCACCCTGTTGTTCATGAATAAAGCTTCCCAAAGTTCATGAGAACCATAACTTTCACTTTTCTTCACAAAAAGCAACCTAACACCATTTGAATTTGGTACACTTTTTTTAATTATATTTTACCCTCCACAAACCATAAAATTTCCCTATAAATAGAGGAACTTGCCTCTTGTTTCAAGGACACACAAAAAAAAAAATCTCCCAACTCACTCCCTCAATTGAAAGCTCAAAAATTCCACTTTTTCATAAACTTGTGATTTTTGAGTTCCAAGCAATTTCTATGCAAACCAAGCAAAAACTCTTCATTTTTCCTCTTGGTGATTGTATTTCAAGTTATTAAATGGGTAGAATCTTTTTCTTATTTTTTATTTAATTCTATTGCATTTTGACTCTTGTTTTGTTTATTTAGTACCTTAATCATCACCATTTTTATAAACTCAATTGATTTTAAATCAAGAGTTAAAAAGTGTTCTTGAACCTCCATCTTCATCATCTTCTTTTTATTTTTTTAGATCAATTGGACTTTGATGAATCATCTCGTTCAATTAGGCATGGATTAAGGATTGATGAACTTTAATCATTTCTAATCTACTTTAAGGTGATTATGAGATTACTTTGAGTACTTTGGGATGTTGATAAGTTTGTCCTAAGGCTTTAAGAAATGTTTGATTGATGTAATGATCTCATAAGCTTCCTTGACTTAGGTCTTGATCCACCCATGTTTACACTTACCTTATTTTGCACTACCTTTTACTTTTAACGCAATTCATATTTCCTCAATTTATATTTTTATTCTTTATATATCCGCACTTTATAATTCCGTAATTTATATTTGTGCTCTTTATATTTCGTATTTTATATTATGCTCTTTATTTTATGATCTTTGCATTCCATTGCATTTTATCTTTATGCCATTTTTCTTTTGCTCACTTGAGCTCTTATTTTTTTATATTTCTTTTGTCTTTTCATTTTCCTTTTTGGTTTAATTTATTTATCTATTTATAATTTATGATTTATTTTAATTTTAATACAATAAAAATTCCAAAAATATTTTATTTATTTAATCAAGTCTTAACTTTATTTTATCTTATGTATTAAATAAAAAGACCAACAATATGTTTGTTGTTTAAATCATTTAGGTCTTGTTGAAAGTTTGTGTGGTCTAATTTCTTGACAAATTCTTGATGCCATGATACCATAATTAACTTGCTTACTTGAATATGACTTTAGTTTCCTTGGGGTTTATACCATGTTTAAGTGAAGATTAATACCATGAAGATGTTTGATTCAAATTGTTTTATGCTTAGTAAATAATTAATATTTATACATTTATATTTAATATCTTCAAAAAATCATTAAAAAATATGTTTTCTTTAAATTAATTGGTATAAATTTTTAATACTTGTTAATATAATCTTTTGATAAAATGTTGATATTAGTGTCATATCATTGGAATGTCTTTGTCTTTTGTTGTTCATACCATGAATTAATTAAACTTTATTCTTTTTCAAATGACTAAAGCATGAGTAGAATGTGAAACTTTTGTCTTTAAAACCCTAATTTGAATCTTTGATCTTTAGCTTTTCCATGTCAATATAACTTGTTTCTTTGATCATTGTCTTTGTTTATGTACATTTGTGTCTTTTGTCTCTATACAGAAGGGAAAATGGTGCATACCCATTTTTTGAATTCAAGATTTAGCCATTATGTTGTTTCTTATGCTTGGCTTATTAGTTTTCATGCTGGACTGTTAGATAAGGGCCTGTATTACTTTGATTTAATGAAAAACTATAATGTAGATCCCGACATTTCTCATTATGTAACAATGGTTGATCCACTTGGCCGAGCAGTTCCATTGGATCATGCTCAATGTTTTGTCCAAAAAATGCCAATTGAGCCTACTGCTGCTATTTGGAAAGCCATGCACAAAAACATGGAGTTGGGTGCCTTGACTCGGGGCCACATATTTTGCTCTTCAATGCATCTGAAGGAAGAACGAAAGATGTTGCAAGAGTGAGAAGAATGATGAATGATAGTGGCGTGAAGAAAGAACCCGCATGTAGTTGGGTGGATATTGAGAATGTTGTACATATGAGAAACTCAGAGAGATATGCTTTGAGGATCAGTAAACACCTTTTTTGGCAAAATAACAACATGGAGGATGAGAAAATTACAGGTTTATCTTCTGAACAAAAACCGCAAGCCGCAAGCCGTCATCAAGTAATGTTTATTACATACTCCATGATTTTCCTATGCCTCAATTGGAAATGTGAATGTTGCATTGACATTGCATTTGGTGGAGGAATTTGTAGCCGATTGGATAAATCCTTTTAATTTGATTGGTTCAGTTTCTGGTGGATCCAGAACTCGAATGAGACAGGTGGCTTGCCCAACGTGCACAGTGCATTTGCAGGTTTGCCAAATCCCATCCTCACATTATTCATTTGCTATTAATTGCCATGGATAGTTGTTGTGTGAGAATGTTGGTTGCAGGTCCAGGTTCCAGCCTCAGGGTCAGAGAATATAGAGTGTAGTGTAGTGTTTCTTTGTTTATGTCAATAAAACTTTTGTCTTTTGTCTTTATCCTTGTACATTTGTACTTTATCCATTGTACATATACATTGTGTATTAACCATATTTTATGAGATATTTATCCATCCATCATTCATCCTCTTCATTCATACATGAAATGATTTCCAAGGTATTGATTGCTTAAGTTGTTGTTGAAAAATCCAAAGGAATGAGAATGATATTGACTAAAATTGTCAAGGTACTCAATCTCTTTTCCAATCTCTTTTATTTTTGTACTTAGTATTGTTAAAACTCAACACCCAAAATTTTTTTGGCCGCTTTGGCCCTTTTATTTTCCTTTTAAGAGGAACTACAAAAGCTCTGACTTCCCTATTGTTAAAGGGGTATGTAGGCCTAAGATGCAATGTCTTATCGAACTCACTTTTAAAAACTTCTTTTCCCATCCCCACACTCTTTTTCAACAAATTCATATATGTTTTTTTTCAAAAGATGTAGGCAAAAACAATAACATTTTCAAAGAGGTTCCTATGGAGTACCATGGATAGGAGGGGTGGTTAAAACCTTCCCCTTGTATAACAAACCTCCTTACCCAAATCTCTGATAAGTGTATTAGTTTTGATTTTAAAAACTTTTGTGGGTTTTATTCGCTCTTTCTCCCATTCCTTTTGGAAACAATAAAACACGGTGGTGACTCTGTTTGAAACAAAATGAGCTAAGTCTTTCCCATGGATTTAGTCTCACCAATTTCACCGCTACAGAAAAGTGGCGACTCTTCTTGGGATACTGATCAAATTATTGGTGTATCTTTGGAAGGGTTGACCTTATCTTTGTTTATATTATTGTTTTTGTTTTGTACATAATTTGTCTTTTACTTTCCTATGCGAATACTTGTATTTTTATTGGGTTGTATTGGGAAAGGGCTTGATTCCCCTTGTGGTGAGACAAATCCTAACCCGGATTTAGAGTGTAAACTTATATTTTGATCTCGAGGGAGTAGTCCCAAAGAAGTAAATTTGAGATCCATCGCTCAGTGGAGGCCTTTTTGGAAGTAACTTTGTTGAACATGTAGTTTGGAATACATCGTTGCGCTCAACTAGGTTGTAGAAGCTGGGGACCTAGAAACCCTTAACCAATCTTGGCCTGTAAGATGTAGTGTGGAAACTATGTCTGATTCATTTTCAGAATAGTTGTTACATGAGGCTACGCTCAGATGAGGTTCTCTTGGATTTTGTTCAAATGAGTATGTTGATACAGAGTTTACAATCTCCAAGTTGGGCTGCTTGAGTCTGGGAAACAATAGAATCTTGATCTACTGGTACAAAATAATCATAGTACACACCTTTGAGATGGGTGGACCTTTGGCTCCATGCTCGTGACGTTGAACCTGTAACACCCCATTTCTACCCGACAAATATATATAAATCAGAGTTTTCAAAAATTTCTCAATAAACAAATGAGGCGTCACATAATAAAAACAAAACAAATCAACTCGTCGCATAAAGCGGATACATAGCACCTTTGAAACAGAATAACTTATTTTATTAAAACACAGCGGAATCGCTTAAGAATGTATTCAATAAAATATCCTCAGTTAACTTATCATTTTGTTCAACCAAGATAACACAATTAAACAACAACATCATAAATGACATAAATCGTTCCCCCCAGAGTGCTACGTATCAGAGCGACAACCGATTCGAGTAACGACAACTAAATCTTCATACTTGAATACCTGCACGTTACCAATATAAAGGCAACGACGAAACAAGAGAAAAGGGTGAGATATCAAATCATATAAGTGGGCATATGATAAATTGCATGCTAGGATTCAGACATATAAAATCATCACATCACAAGTATCAATAGCTACTATACACATCATACTTCTACAGTTCATTAATCTCACATACTTTTCATCACACAACAAGTCATGATCATGTAAATAGTATCATCTAATAAATTTCACATATTCAAGTAAGCACAAAATTTAATAGTATAATACTCAAAAGATTCAATACTATTATCCCAAATATATACACAATCCATCATTATCACATATTCACACGTTTAACCAATTATATATCAAAACATCACCAATTTCAATTATCACATCTCATGTACACATGACAATCACATAAATGCATATATTCAAACATCACTTAACCTCAATGTGACTCAATGCAAGACATGTGACTCTATGCATGTGGTACCCAATGTGGACCCAAAGTTCCACCGCTTCCGATTCATATAGAATCTAGCCACGCTTCAGATCCGGACAAGATCAAAGCCACCAAATGTAAACATATAGTTTACCGCTTCCGATTCACTTTAGAATCTAAGCCTCGCTTATGTTTCAAAGCAAACCACCTTTGTTTCAAGGCATCCATGATATGAATGTATGTACAATGTTAATCAAACATATGCAATTAAGATCATCTCTACCATCTTAATATTTAGCATATCACAATAATTGAACTCGATGAATTATCCACCAATTGTACACAACCTTCACAACACATACATATCATTCACATATAAAAGGTCAATTAATCAATTACGATTTACAAAATCCAATTAACACTAGTAACCATACTATCTCATGTTAATTCTCATTTTGCCAATTATATATGAACATACACATTTAAAATCAAGCAATTAATCATTAAAATTAATGCTATCCAACTACCCACAGAGAATCAATATCAAAACAAATCATTGACATAATAATATATATTTCTCAACATACATATTCAATCAAAACACAATTACGGATAAATTCTCAAAATATCGTAATTTACCGACAAACCAAATAGTTAATTTAATTCCAATTTATATTCTAATCAATTAAACACATTGAAATTAATTCAACTATTAATTTAATCAACCAATTAATAATCACACTATATTAATTTAATTCACTTCTATTTCTACTCCATTTCCAATTTTTTAGCATTCTATTGCTCAAGACCATTTTTATTAAAAAGAATATCGCGTTAGCTTTCTAACGCCTCGAACGGAGACTCAAACGGAGTTACGGTTCAAAAGATATGAATTGTTAAAGTTCCAATGAAAAAGAAAACACCTACACTATACATTGACAACTCTAAACATGTCAAAATTACTCAAAACAAACAAAAGTATGACTCTTAATAACCCAAAACAACTCTGGCAACTTATTGTCAACTCTAACAACTCTATTGACAACTCTTATTGTCAACTCTAACAACTCTATTGACAATTCTATTAAATTATTATAATTTATTTATAAAGAATATTTAAATCAAACACAATTTCGATCGATTCGTAAAATATCACAATTTCAATAAAAGAACACCACCACGTTAATCTACTAATTAAACTTAGCTACCACGTAATTTTTCATCAAATTCCGGACAACTAATTATACCGCTTAATTCGGCTATTTCAATCAAACGGGACTATTTAATATTTTATTAGTTTCATATCTATATTGTTATACATTCTTATCCTACATTTCTAATATTTTTATACATTTCTAACTATATAAAAATGTCATGACGATGTTCTCATCACTATGGTATGATACCATTATTTTTATATGGGAACAGAGCCACATACAGAGACAAAACAATGTTCTGTCAAACACGAAACGTACATACAGGCCACTCACAAAGGAAAAAATTCAAATAATGTGAAATATGCATAAAAATAACATTAAGTAACTACACACTTCAACGTAGGCTATGCTGCCAGTTAATGGGCATTCTTGCGCCGTCACAGGCTATGCCGAAAAGGGCATTTATAGCAAACTCCACCTTTCGCACAACATCGGCACCATGGACAAGGTTATCTCAGTTCCAGACTCATTAATAATAAACATAGTTAACAAAATTAACCATTCAATTCTTAGATTGTCTTGAACAAATTCTATTTATCTTTTTCCAACAACAATTCAACACAAGATAATGCAATAAATCTACATACCCAACTCCCCACATACAAGGTTTCATGAGCCCCATTATAGGAAGAGAATCCCACTCTTACCTTATCAATGGAAGCAACTCAATGGGTCTCTATTTGCATCTTCAATTTGGCACCATGGATGAAAATCTTCAAGCTTCTTCTTCTTCTCCATAGTCTTGCCTCTTTCTCCTCTATTCTTGTTTCTTCATTATGACAACTCCCCCTTTCCAAAATCTCTAAAACCCTAATATAAAATCAATTGGGCTTAGTGTTTAAATCCTCTCTTTATTTAATATCCTCCAAAATCAATTTAGGCCCAATAAGAGATATAACTCAAATAATCAATTATATCACTTATAATAATAATTCCTTCAATATAATAATTCCGACTTATAAATAATATTATTCTTAATATTATTTTCTGACTATCCGACTTCGATTTATATAATTCCAAATACGCCCTTAAATAACACCGACAATCCAATTTCGACTAAATCAAATATTTAAATCCTTCAATAATTTAATTAACCAATTTAATTAAATTCGGGGTGTTACAGAACCCGTAAACCCCATGTTTTTGCTATGTTTGCATTCATTCATCCATGCATTTTAAAAACCATAATATCTTTCTAGGATTTAAAAGAAACCTTTTTGTTTTGTAAATATTATACGAATGAAACTTGAAAGAAGACAAGCCAAGGGGTATATTTTCAAGAGTCCAAAGATAGAATAGTTAAGAAAGTTGGGATCTTTAATTGTTAATCCTAAGAATTTCTGTGACAAGTATGAAATGCTGTTATCTCTCTTGAGAACCAAGATGATATGAATGCTTCATATTGAGATTCCTTAGAATTACTTTAGAGGTTCACTAGCTTTCTTTGTTATTTACAAATTCTTGATTAATCCTTGAAAGATATTTTGAGATATTTTGAAAATTAAAAAAGAGAAATCTTTTGCATTACATTGCATATCATTTACATCCTTTGCATACATCCATATTGTTCAAAACTCTCATTCCAAATGTGTCTTTCAATAGTTATTCGTCAAACGTCAAGCTGTTTCCTCAACACAAGTACAAAACTAGAGCTAACAATAGACGAAGAATGGCAGACCAAGAACAACATAACATGGAAGTTAGAATGGAAATTGGCGAGTTGAAGACATGCATGACCAATCTCACAGAGATGTTGTAAGTTTTGATTGCTAGAGTGGAGCCTCCTCAAAGAACTGTTGTCTCAGAAGTTACTAATGTCGTTACTGACCCTCAGCCTAATCAAAGGACCACAACTACATGGCCAAAGTTTGGTTTACCTCCGGATTATTCTCCACCTTTTGCCACTACTGCTATGGTTGGCCAAAGTTCTCAACCGGTGTTTCAAGATCCTGTATTCACTGAACCTCATCCTGTTATTCATACTACTACACAAACTATCTGAGCTCCTTATGAAAATCCTCTCTTTGAGTATCATGCTGCTGATGCCCAAAGTGAAAGTCAAGAAGATGCTATTGAACATGAAGGTGTCCAAGAATAGTTTCAAACTTTAGAAAAGAGATTGAGCGCCATGGAAGGTAATGAGTTCTTTAGCATTGATGCTGGCAACATGTGCTTATTTTCTGACCTTGTGATGCCTGCAAAGTTCAAGACTCCGGAATTTGAGAAATACAAGGGGCATACCTGTCCTAGAAGCCATTTGGTCATGTACGTCAAAAAGATGGCTGCCTACACCGACAATCAGAAATTACTCATTCATTGCTTTCACAATAGTCTTATTGGTGCTTCACTCAAGTGGTATATGGGACTTGAAAGAAATCGTATCCAGTGCTTCCAAGATTTGGCTGACGCCTTCATGAAGCAATACAAATACAACCTCGACATGGCCCCAGACCGTCGTCAACTACAAAACATGTCTCAAAAGGAGAAAGAATCCTACAAGGAGTACGCTCGGCGTTGGAGAGAGCTAACCTCTCAAGTTGAACCACCTATAGCTGAGAAGGAGCTTACAAGCATGTTTATGAACACTCTCTCACCTTTCTTTTGGGAGAAAATGATTGGAAGTATATCTTCAAGCTTCACAGATTTGGTGATTATTGGCCAAAGGTTAGAAGAAGGGATTAAGAAGGGCAAAATGTCTACTGTTGGTGAATCTTCTAATGGTACAAAGAAATCCTTTGGGAACTTTCAAAGAAAGAAGGAAGAAACCAATGCTGTCTCGAATGAAAGAAGAATGCCTCGTCAAAAGGCCCAATGCTATGATCAACCATTTGTAGTTGTTGTTTCTCATGCTGTTAATCCTCAACCAGTTCAAGTTCCTCAACGCTAGGCTATTGAACAAAACCAGAACCACAATAGGACCACCTATGATCCTATTCCCATGACTTACATTGAGCTCTATCCTTTGATGGTTCAGAAAGGTCTAATTACAACCAGGACTCTTACTCCTCCAAACCTTCTTCCACCCGGTTTCAGGCCTGATCTTCATCGTGCATTCCATCAAGGTGGTGCTGGTCATGATTTGGAAAACGGTTATGCATTGAAGGCTAGAGTACAAGAGTTGATGAGGGAAAATATGTTAACTTTCAAGGATGTTGGTCCAAATGTAAAACCTAATCCTTTGCCAGAACAGAGTGGCTAAAGAGAAAGCAATCTAGAGTAACCTTTCCTAAAGCCAGTGTCTCAGAAAGGATAACTCCTCCTTTTTGCTGATTAGTCACTAGGCCTTGTTTCTTTCGGTTTGTAATTTCCTTGTTTTGTATTGCGTATTGCATTGAACTTTGTTTGTTTCTGAATGATAATTTTAATGAAATGAGCATTGCATGTTTTGATTCAATTCTACTTACTGTTTTCAAATATATATCTTCTCACTTTCTTTATCAAACTTTTACTTATGCAAAGATTAGAGGGAAAATGGTGAAAACGAAATACCCAAATTGTTGAACGGTATGCTTTCAAATAAAACTTTACTGATGATCTACGGGCATTGTTTCAAATCCCTAAACACTGGAGAGATAAGGAAGTTAATCCCTCGTTCACCCCTTTGAGCCTAGCCGTTGGAGTTTCTTTCTATACCAAAAACCCATAATTTTAACCTGGGGCAGGGTAGTTCTCAGTTAATTTGGTTATGCATTCAATTACAAGAGAATCATTCAGTACACCTTTCAATAAGGGTTTCAATCACAAGCTTTCCTCCTCACATATCAAATAAATGTTGGAGATGTCAATCAAAAGCCAATGATGATTTATCGTAATCATTAAGCAAGGCAGTCACTATCTTCCTAAGAAATATAAAAGGGAGAATCAAAGAAAACGCCCGATAAGTCAGAACCTATGAAGGAGACTTATCATATGAAGGAGACTTATGCAAAATTGGGGCATCCTACTAACTGTAAGATCAAAAGAAACAGTTCAGGAAAAAGTTAGGGATATCAAAAGAAAAATCAAAAGCAAAGTCAATACATTCGTGACAAACAACAAAATGTTGTTACCATCAAAAGGAAGAAGTGACCACCATCTCAAAATTCTCTTAGCTTGGGAGCCATCATAACTATCACAAGTATAATTCCAAAAATATCTTGGAACCTAAATGCATAAGTTGAATTAACTGAGCGTGGGACTAGAGATCATCACGAAGAAGGGGGTGGGTCACTATAAAAATTTGAGCCTTATATCCTTTGTTTCTATAACCGTTAATCGAGCCACATTACAACCCTTAAAAGACCTAATTGAAGCAAGGTTTATTTTGAAAGCAAACTACAGCAAGGTTGCATAAACTGACTCCCAAGATATTTGCCAATCACTTGTTTTGATATCATGTTTGTGCTTCTTCTTTCACTTTGAATATATAAGCCATTGTGTTTTGATCAGTAATTCATCTATTGTATAATGATTTTTTTTCAAAATTTTCTTGAGCATTGCATTAAAATTACCACTTTTGAAATGAACATTTTATTTGCGAGTAAGCACTCATTTTCAAGGAAATTTAAAATAGTTGAGAAACTTGATTAGTGATCATATCAGGGGCACGTTAATTCAAGGTCCTTTTGTTTAAAGATTGTTCAACTCAAAATTTGTTGATCAGAAGATCCCTTCAAGAATCATATTGGGGCAAGCTTTCCGGCAATCATTTCAAGAACTGAAGCCATGATCAGCTTATCCCCATCAACAGTCAAACTGAAACCATGATCAGTTAGCCTACAACAATCAGTCAATCAGGGGCAATCTTCTTCAGTAATCCCCAAACATGGTTTATTGGTTCTTCTCAGAAGATTATCAGTTTGATACAGTTACTAGTGTGACAGAGATATGTTCGAGCATCTTCCATAGCAGAGTCGGCAAAGTTCCCCGTGTTGAGGAATCAGTGTTCCAATCTTCAAAAGAGTCTACCTCAGTTGTCACAAAAAAATTGCATTGCAGTGATCATTCATCATGCATAGAAAAATTCAGTATCATACATAGAAATAATTTTCATGCTCATTTATATTTTTCCAAAGTCCTGTTGCTATCAACATCTTACCTTGAGATCTAAGTCATCCTTATTTGGCACCTACCAAAACAAATGTCTGTCTGTATTTTCATTATTTATCCAGTGTTATTCCTGGATGTTCAATTTTTTTCTTACATCCAATGCTATTCTTGGATGTCTTATCTCTTTTATCCAATGCCATTCCTGGATGTCATTTCTCACTTTATTCAATGCCATTCTTGGATGTTGTGATCCTCACTTTATTCAATGTTATTCTTGGATATCGTGATTCCTTTTCTCTAGTGCCACTTCTGGATGTCATTTCTCACTTCATTCAATGTCATTCTTAGATGTTGTGATCCTCACTTTAATCAAAGCTATTCTTGGATATCATGATTCCTTTTCTCTAGTACCACTCCTGGATGTCATTTCTCACTTCATTCAATGCCATTATTGGATGTTGTGATCCTCACTTTATTCAAAGCTATTATTGGATATAGTGATTCCGTTTCTCCAGTGTCACTCCTGGATGTCATTTCTCACTTTATTCAATGTCATTCTTGGATGTTGTGATTCTCACTTTATTCAATGCTATTCTTGGATATCGTGATTCCTTTTCTCCAGTGTCAACCTGGATGTCATTTCACACTTCATTCAATGCCATTCTTGGATGTCGTGATTCCTTTTCCTTTCATTCAAAGCCAGTAATTGGATGTCATATTCCCCACAGAGTTCAGAGTCTCTCATATTATATACTTGTAAAAAAAAAAGAGTCCATGAATTGCATTTCAGTTGCGTAGGAGGACAAAAGTTTGGGTCTTTCTGTATTTAATTACCTTTCGCCATTATTACCATGAGGACTAAAGTCTTCCATTTTATAAGGCTCGAGATAATTAAATAGGGGCAGCTGTAGACTTGGTTTTATCACGGTCTAACCAAGAACCTAAGTGTAGACTTGATCACATTATTCCTAAACAAAAGCTTTTTTCAGGGGTTTAGCTTCGAACCAAAACAAACAATACGTAAATGTATAAAATGTTCAACCAAGGTGTCATACCCCAATTTTTGACCCTAAGATCCCTCCAGATATACAAATTTGCCTTTGCATCTTTTTAAAGTAAAAAATAACCAAAAATCGCATTTTCATTGCATTTCATGCATTTTTAGCGCCTTAAGCGTCTTTTTGAATTATTTTACTGTCTTCAGAAAAATTGGTTCTACAAGTAGACTGGTAAAAAACGATTCAACACTCTACGAAAATCAGAAAGAAAAATATTTCGAGTTTTAACCTTTAATTGTCTGCTTTGTGAATCTGGATTTCACGTAGATCATGTTTGTGTGCTCGCTTTATTTTTTCGGTGCAGTTCGTAGTCGCTTTTTTATTGTCAGTGTCTATTTAACCGGGTATTTTAATATTCGATTTTGATCATTTGCAGTCTTTTTTATTAATCTTTGTTGCATGTAGTTTCTTTTAATATATTCATTTTCTTTTTTTCAATTAATTAGGAGTCTCTTTTTTTATCGTCTTTCGTTATTTCTTGTCCCGTTTTTATTCATAAAAAAATAAAATTAAACTATTTTCTTCTTGACTTTATTTTATTCTTTTAGTTTGTATTATTTTCATCATTTATACTAACTTTTTTTATTATTAGTTGTATTTGTTATTATAGAAGAAATGCATGTTTTATGCCCAACTTTGAAGTCATTTGCTATCAAGCTCCTTTAAAAATTTGAGAAAACACTAAAAATCAAAGTTGTAGAGGATGTTTAGGGCTTTCTAAAAAATACAAGAACTCCTCTATAACATTTGTGAGCTGAGAGATATGAATTTATGAAGATGACACCATGAAATTGTTTTTTCCATGATCAACCAAGTTGCAAAACTCAAACCATTTCTCTACAAATCTTTTTTGTAGCCTATATTGCTTCTAAATATCTCCATAATTTAATCTTTACACCATTAATGGAAGCATTATCCAAGTGGTTAAGTGTTTGTCCATTAAATCATTTCATTTTTACACTAAAGACACCATTGTCATTTTGGAAAAGTCACTTTAATAAGAAAACATTATGCATTGAGCCTATTCTTTGTTGCTTCTAACTTTGAAACATCACAAAACTAACAAGCAACCATCTAATAGTATAGGAGCCACCCTATTGTTCATGAATAAAGCTTCCCAAAGTTCATGGGAACTATAACTTTCACTTTTCTTCACAAAAAGCAATCTAACACCATTTGAATTTGGTACACTTTTTTTATTATATTTTTCCCTCCACAAACCACAAAATTTCCCTATAAATAGAGGAACTTGCCTCTTGTTTCAAGGACACACAAAAAAAAATCTCCCAACTCACTCCCTCACTTGAAAGCTCAAAAATTCCACTTTTTCATAAACTTGTGATTTTTGAGTTCCAAGCAATTTCTATGCAAACTAAGCAAAAACTCTTCATTTTTCCTCTAGGTTATTTTATTTCAAGTTATTTAATAGGTATAATCTATTGCTTATTTTTTATTTAATTCTATTACATTTTTACTCTTGTTTTGTTTATTTAGTACCTTAATCATCACCATTTTTATAAACTCAATTGATTTTAAATCAAGAGTTAAAACGTTTTCTTGAACCTCCATCTTCATCTTCTTCTTTTTATTTTTTTGGATCAATTGGACTTTGATGATTCATCTTGTTCAATTAGGCATGGATTAAGGCTTGATGAACTTTAATCATTTCTAATCTACTTTAAGGTGATCATGAGATTACTTTGAATACTTTGGGATGATGATAAGTTTTTCCTAAGGCTTTAAGAAATATTTGATTGATGTAATGATCTCATAAGCTTCCTTGACTAAGGTCTTGATCCACCCATGTTTACACTTACCTTATTTTGCACTACCTTTTACTTTTAACGCAATTTATATTTCCGCAATATATATTTTTGTTCTTTATATATCTGCACTTTATAATTCCGCAATTTATATTTGTGCTCTTTATATTTTCACATTTTATATTATGCTCTTTATTTTATGCTCTTTATATTTCATTGCATTTTATCTTTATGTCATTTTTCTTTTGCTCATTTGAGCTCTTATTTTTTTATATTTCTTTTGTCTTTTCATTTTCCTTTTTGGTTTAATTTATTTATCTATTTATCATTTATGATTTTATTTAATTTTAATACAATAAAAAATCCAAAAATATTTTATTTATTTAATCAAGTCTTAACTTTATTTTATCTTATGTATTAAATAAAAAACCAAAAATATGTTTGTTGTTTAAATCATTTAGGTCTTGTTGAAAGTTTGTGTGGTCTAATTTCTTGATAAACTCTTGATGCCATGATACCATAATTAACTTGCTTACTTGAGTATGACTTTAATTTCCTTGAGGTTTATACCATGTTTAAGTGAAGATTAATACCATGAAGATGTTTGATTCAAATTATTTTATGCTTAGTAAATGATTAATATTTATACATTTATATTTAATATATTCAAAAAATCATTAAAAAAATATGTTTTCTTTAAATTAATTGGTATAAATTTTTAATACTTGTTAATATAATCTTTTGATAAAATGTTGATATTAGTGTCATACCATTGGAATGTCTTTTTCTTTTGTTGATCATACCATGAATTAATTAGACTTTATTCTTTTTCAAATGACTAAAGCATGATTAGAATGTGAAACTTTTGTATTTAAAACCCTAATTTGAATCTTTGATCTTTAGCTTTTTCATGTCAATATAAATTGTTTCTTTGATCATTGTCTTTGTTTATGTACATTTGTGTCTTTTGTCTCTATACAGAAGGGAAAATGGTGCATACCCATTTTTTGAATTCAAGATTTAGCCATTATGTTGTCTCTTATGATAGGCTTATTAGTTTTCATGCTGGACTGTTAGATAAAGGCTTGTATTACTTTGATTTAATGAAAAACTATAATGTAGATCCTGACATTTCTCATTATGTAACACTGGTTGATCCACTTGGCCGAGCAGTTCCATTGGATCATGCTCAATGTTTTGTCCAAAAAATGCCAATTGAGCCTACTGCAGCTATTTGGAAAGCCATGCATAAAAACATGGAGTTGGGTGCCTTGGGGCCACATATTTTGCTCTCCAATGCATCTGAATGAAGAATGAAAGATGTTGCAAGAGAGAGAAGAATGATGAATGATAGTGGCGTGAAGAAAGAACCCGCATGTAGTTGGGTGGATATTGAGAATGTTGTACATATGAGAAACTCATAGAGATATGCTTTGAGGATCCGTAAACACCATTTTTTGACAAAATAACAACATGGAGGATGTCATACCCTAATTTTTGACCCCCTTGAGATGACATATCTTCAGGATTTTCATCAGGTCAAAGCAAGTACCCAGAGCAGTCACTTCTTCATCTGGCATTTAATCAAGGATGTTCAAAAACAAGAAAACTCAAGCAAAGGATCAATCACTAGAAGGATTGGTCTCTAACACAATCATAGGAATCAAAAGCTTCACTTTTATATTCACTTATGATTGATTAGACACCCAGTCACCTGAATACAGGTTTACTCAGGTCACCAGACTAGGGTTTTTGAGCCTATCAAGGACTGAAATCAGGGATCACCTTTGGGAAACCCTAAAAAGCTCCAGGACATCTATTAAAGACTTCAATCATCTTCAAATGATCCATACAATAAGATCCACTGAACATCACACCTCAATTCAAGATCTATAGTCACCAATTTCATCTGGTCGACAATTAGGGTTTTTAACCTAATTCATCTGGATAGTTGACTTTTAATCAGGGCATGGATCCAAAACTCAAGACATGATTCAAGAACCTCTAATACCTTAATATAACCCATTTACATCACTCATTTGAGGAGAAGATCTTAATTCCACACAAAAGTCCAAAATCTCACTTTATTTGGAAAAAGTCAACTGTATGGGATCACCTTTGACTTTTAAGATTTTTGGTCAAACCATGACTTTCAAAGATCAATATCATCAATATATGGATATTAAAGTCATTTGACCAAAGAAATTCAAGAAAAATCATCAAGGAGCAAAAAGTCGGGAATTAGGGTTTTTGAGGGCATTGTGGGAACTCAAAATTTCACCTACACAACTCAAAAAACATCCAACATGAAAGTTGTAGATCTTGCAAAATAAAACAACATCTTACATAGGAACTTTTTTTAAAAGATCAACCATTTAAGAGATTTGGAATTTTGAAGCTTTAGGTCATAAAAACTTAGAAATTTTTCTAAGTGTTTTTAACCTAGTTTTCATCCAACTTTGGGCTCATTTTTCACAATTTTCCCAAATGATTCTGAAGAAACCATAAACTAATGATTTGAAGTAGATGTTTAGGGCTTTCCAAATTGTGCTCAACATTCCCCAAATTCATTTTGAGCTAAGAGTTATGCTTGTTCAAAGTTGGCCTCATGAAGTAAAATTATAGGTCATGCATCATTTTTGAACTTTGCAATTTTGTGCAAGTGACTTCTCTAAATGATGCTACCCGACCTCTAATGCATCTGAAAACATGCCATACATCCAAATTCATCATTGCATAAGGATTAAAGAAGATTCCCAAAAACAAAGGCATGTGATTATGTAATGATTGCATTTTTGAATTTATGGCAAATTATGAATCATCAAGGAATCTTGCTCTAAGCCAATTAGAACCCTCCTCTGAATCAGAAATGTTCCCTAAGATCATGCAAGATCAATGGTTGGGGAAGCTAGCCCGAAAATGCATCATTGCATTTGGGATATTTTCAAATTTTCTTCATGGCTAAGAAACCAAACTCACTTCACTAAGCAAGCTTGCTATGTTCAATTGCTCTGAGCCATTTGCCTATAAATAAAGGGCTATTTCTCATTCAGAAAACACACCAAAGCAACTATAATCCTTGCTTTCCCTTTCTCTTCTCATGCTTATGGTTTTTCAAAGTTCTTTGGCAAGAAGAATCGTTTTCTTCAAACCAGAGCTCTTCTTTGGAAAGTAAGCATTCTAACATCTCAAGGGGGTTCATTTGAGGTGATCCAAGCACCTGGATCACTTCTGTAAGTGGGGGAACGCCATTGTTGCTTTCACTTTGGAGCATTTGCAGTTTGAGGTCCACAGAGTAATCCAGGAGGTTCCAAGCAAAGCCTGTCATCCAGACACGTTCCATAGGAGGTAGTGAAGCTATCCAGATGGTCGCAGCTCATCTGTAACTGCAGATTCATCATCCTCCATGTTCACTTGAAGCTCAAATTGAAGGAGTCGAGTAGAGAAATTCAGAAGGATTCAGGCCACAATAAACATCCAGTTAGCATCACTGAGTCCCAAGGAAGCTTTCAGGATCATTCACACAAGCCCAGAAGTTCTCCATCACTCGTACGACCTTCAGTTTCAGAGGTAAGTTTTGGAACTCCATCTCTTTAATTTAAGTACTCTTTGTGATAAAGCTCGATTCTATCTTGTTCAGCATCATCAGAGGATTGAAAACCCTCTATCATCATTCATTTATTCATCTTGCTTGTCATTTAATTTCAAATTTAGGGTTCATGTGTTCTTAGAGTTCTCTGAGAAATTAGATAGTTATAGCTAATATAAATAAATGTTAGTTACATATTTGAATTCGTGAGGGAATTCGGCACAAGATTGATGTTTACATCATGCCATTTGGTTGAGAAACCAGAGAGTTAGAAATTTGAAAATCTTTGAGCTCGAGGAAGAAGATGAACATGGCGCGCGCAAAATTTGAATCTTCTGGCTTGTTTTAAAATATATTATGTTGGATGCGTGTGAATAACAAACTGCGCGCGTAGCCCAGATGGTGGGAGTTTTGGCCAATGACTTGGAGGGCGCGAGTTCAAGCCCTCTAGGTGACAAAACCATTTTTTTTATCACCTTTTCCACTTAATTTCTTCACAACTTTAACCAATTAGTTAACCTATCAAATTAACTCCTTTTTAATTCATTTTTTATGCACTTATTGATTAATATATATATTTTATAAATAATCAAAAAAATCATAAAAATATTATTTATTTTATATATTTTTATTAGGTTAAAAATGGTGTTGTTTTAAGTATTTTAAAATATATTTCAATATATGTTTTCATTAAAATTTCAAAACCTAATATTTCATAAGTGTTTTAGTGTTAAAAACCCTAATCATTTAGGTCTTAATTAGGTATAGATTTTGTCTGTACTTCAATTAACTTGACTTTTGTCAAAATTCAAATTATGTTCAAACTTCAAAGTAAACAGACGATCGAGGTTTTCAAACAACAGAACCTCGTATCTTTTCAACTGTTTTCATAAACAGTAAATCAATTTTAAGTGGGTCTCTAATAGAGTGTAAGTCCCAACACCTTTTTCTTTTCTTAGTTTGTTTTTTTAAAACTGTATTTACAAAATCTCCTTTCTGTTTTCAAAACATTCTTCTGGTATTTGAAGGGCATTATTCCCGGTGAAACTCTCCAGATACCTATGTGACCTATGTCCATCTTCACTTCTTCTGTTTTCAAAAACCATTAACTATTTATAATAAATATACAACTGTTATCAACAAAACAACAAAATTGCTGGTAAGCCTTTGTACATACTTCTTCAAAGGCCTCCACTCCATCCAGGTTAGGCTTTACAAGCTTTCAATTTACAGTCTTTGTTTAAATTACTGTCAAATATAGAACTGTTTATATATATATTAGAACTACGTTTGAGTGTAAACCCTAGGATAGTTAAACTATATATATATATTATAGAAATATGGCCTAGGATTGAGAATGTCTTCCCGGTGAAGGCTCTTTCCTAATTAGAGATCTGTAGTTCAAACCCCCAAGATGAATTATTCCCGGTGAAACATCTTGGAAAAAACCTTAGAATCCAAAAAAATAGGACACATCCACCCAAAGAGGAATTATTCCCGGTGAAACCTCTTACCCATTTGCTTAAAGCCAAAATAAGTTCAAAACCACATAGCTTTCTCTTGTGCTATAACAAGGACCCTCGATTAGCCTCCTCTTGGGCTTTGTACAAGGACCCACAGGCTTCTTAAAAGCATTTCCAGCTTCCTCTTGAGCTTGTATACAAGGACCCATCAGGTTTCTTATAAACATAGGAACAGGTCTTTAGTCACCTTTTAACATACCCTGGTGAGTTTCTTCCAATTTAAACCAGACTTTAAACAAGCTAAGTTTGTCTCAATTTCACATTGAGCACACCTTTTGGAATGAGAGACATGGACAGTCTCTGTCACCCTTATCTTCATTAATATTCCTTAGCAGAGTCTAGGATCCATGTTTTGTTTATCCTCAGTCAGTGTCAGCCTTCATCTTGGGCTTTAAACAAGAAGTCTCATTAGTTAATCTTTCTGCCATTTTTAACAAAAACCCCTGGAAAGGGTTAGCCTCCACATCATTCTTTCATCTTAACAAAAACCCCTGGAAAGGGTCAGCCTCCAAAATCACTCCTTCAATTCCAAAGATTCATTCTCTTAAGAGATAAATTCCCCAAAAGAGTCAAAACCCCTGGAAAGGGTCAGCCTCCAAAAACATAATAAAATTTCAGTCTTTTAATAGACTATTTCTCCAGCTGAGTCAAAATCCCTGGAAAGGGTTAGCTTCCAAAGAACATAAAAAAATAATAAATTAGTTTATCCTCTAGCCGAATAAAACTCCCCCAGTGAGTCCTTCTTTTTGTAGCCACAACCTTGGGCTTTGTACAAGGCAGATAAACCATATTCCCCTGTGTCAAAGATTCCTAATCTCTAGGATCTTTTCCCCACAGAGTCTTCCATACTCAGTTTCTTTAAAAGTCCGCCACAACCTTGGGCTTTGTACAAGGCAGAAAATAATATTCCCCCTAGTTAGAGTAGCCACAACCTTGGGCTTCATACAAGGCACAAATTAATAACCATCCTCAGTAAGAGTCAGCCACAACCTTGGGCTTTGTACAAGGCACACAAAATAGAGTCATCTATAGTCTTAAAAAACTCAGTTATCCTCAGCAGTTAGCCACAACCTTGGGCTTCATACAAGGCACACAAATAGAGTCTCCCTAATTAGAGTCAGCCTCAATTCTGGGCTTTGTACAGAACACAAAAACTCCTTAGTTTAAATTCTCCCCAGTAAAGTTATCTCCCAGAGTCAATAAATCAATCAAAAAGCCTCAAGCTTGGGCCTCATACAAGCCAGCTAAAAAATCAAATCTTTCAAACAGTAGATAGACATAGCTTATCTCTATAAAGATATCTTTCCTCTATCTCACCACATTCAAACAAACATTTCAATTTTAATTTCAATTTCAAACATTCTCCCATTTAGGACTCTGAAAGGCATGCTCTGAGGCAAACAAACCCAGACTTGTACACTTTCCCTAATTTGGATGAGAATCTTTCTTTCATTTAAGAGAACGCGACTGGCATACTTGCAAACATACAAGTAAGGTCCGTATCTTAATGAAATGAATTTAGCTTTTCTGTCACTTAAAAATGTTTGTGGTGGAATAGTAGAAATACCTCTCTATAAAGATGACTTCATGTCTCTTTACTGTGAACAGAGATTTAATTCAAGCTTCAACCTTGAGCTTCAAGCAAGGCACCCAAAAATAATTAATAATTAATTAGTTCCCGAACTACATTAAGCTCTGACTTCCATTAGGGATATGTAGGCATGAGGTTCACAAGGAACCTCAGCGAGCTAATAAAATACCAAAAATAGGTTGTCTGTCTGTCTGTCTTTCTTTTATTCAATTCAATTCCTTCTCCTAATACAAAGGAGAAACTTTCCCAATAATCATTAGCAGCACAAACACATTTAGACACAGAGAAGGTTCCTGTAGAGTACTACAGATATGTAGGGTGCTTAAACTCTTCCCTATGTATAACCGATCTCCCGGACTCCAGAATTTCTAGTCTAGGTGAATCCCCACACTTAGCAAACTCCTAGGGTTTAGTTGAGATCTTTTTTCCCCTTTCCTACTCGTAGGACAAATAAGAAAGTTCGTGTGATATCGTAGGAAGAACTGAAACAAAATTCATCCCATCTCGGGCGCATTCTCCTTCCAAATTTCGCGTGAATGGTCTAGCGTGCCGTCCTCCCAAGTGAAACGGGGAGGTAAAAAAAACGACACCACAGAAAAATGGCGACTCTGCTGGGGATATAAGTGTTAAAAACCTTGGTTTTTCATCCAAACCAATGGTTGGCCTGTTGCTGGTCCAGCCCCAATGAGGAATTAGGGATGCCAAATTCCCCCTCAAACAAGAGAGGTTGTGTCTAACCTCTGTGTCATTTCATGTATTTGCTGCATTTATATTTGTTCATTTTGTTTATTGTGTATCAGGAAAGGGCTTGATTCCCCCTTGTGGTGAGAAATCCTATACCCGGATTTGAGTGCAACATAAGATAGGATGGAGGATGTCTTCTCGGTGAAGACCCTCTAATCTTGGTTCACAATTCTACTCTTGGGATTTGCCTGGCTGGTTGTGATTAACTGCGCCAATGCATTCCGAGACTGATTTGTACCAGGAGGACCTAGAAACACATTAACCCAACTTAAAGCCTTTTTTAGGACGTAGAGCGGTGATTACAGAAGTAATTGTCACGCAGATACTACACTCAGAGAAAACTCTCTTATAGATACCAATCAACGTATCTTTAAGGTTGAGCAAAAACTCTGGGACTCCTAGAACCCGTTCTACAGGTACAAAAATCCTTATCCTTAGTTTACCATTGGGGCGAGGTTTGCGTTTTGACTTCATGAACACTATACCCTTCAACGCCATGTTTGTTTAAAACTCTTGTGTGTGCATTCATGCATTCATGCATCATTCATTAATAACAACTAAAAACAAAAGAGTCTTTTTCGAGTCGTTTTTCAAGGAAACTAAGTAACGAACGTTTTGAACTTCATAGAAAGAGAGAAACGGAGAAAGGACTTAAGGATCTATACCATGGACTACGGAAGAAAGAGAGCTAGGAAATAAACCTTCAAGATTCCCCAGGTCGAGGAACTGGGAAAGTTCGGAAAACTGGTGGTCAACCCCCAGGCTTTCAAGGAGAAGTATGGAAAACTTCTGCCTTTGCTCAATACCAACATTGTGGATGGGATCCTTCCCACCTTGGTACAGTTTTACGATCCAACGTATCACTGCTTCACCTTTCGAGATTATCAGCTCATGCCTACGTTGGAGGAGTACTCTTGTCTGATTGGAATACCCGTGTACGCGCAAGATCCGTACTCCGGTTTGGAAAAGAATCCTGACGACATTATCATTGCTGCAACTACTCCTTTGAACGTAGTCGACATCAGAACTCATATGGTGAGTAGAGGAGGAATTCAAGGATTGCCCTCCAAATTCCTGTTTGATCAAGCTCGGTACTTCGTCAGCATCCAGGATATGAGCGCTTTTGAGGAAATCTTGGCTTTGCTTATCTACGGATTGTTTTTGTTCCCTAACATTAACGATTTCGTCGACATCAACGCAATTAAGATCTTCTTAATTGGAAATCCAGTTCCAACCTTGCTTGCGGATGCTTATCACTCTGTGCATTCAAGAAACCTGTAGCGAGGAGGATTAATAACATGCTGCGTACCGTTGTTATACGAATGGTTCGTCTTGCACCTGCCAAAGTCTAGCACTTTCTGGAATATGAGGGATGGCCTTTACTGGTCACAGAAAATCATGTCCCTCACTCATACGGACATTGAATGGTGTAGTCCTGACAACGACGAAACCAAGATCATCTTCAGTTGCGGAAGTTTTCCCAACATACCCCTTATTGGAACTAAGGGAGGAATCAGTTACAATCCAGCTTTAGCCCGTCGTCAATACGGCTATCCCATGAAAAATATACCAAGTAACATCCAATTGGAGGGTCTGTTCTTCAAGAACATCGACGATCATGGCAACATGCTGAAGAAGGAAATTGTCCAAGCCTGGTGTCTTGTTCACAGCAAAGGGAGAAGATTGTTAGGAAAACATCTTTGCATCTCCCTGGATCCTTACCTTCAATGGGTACGCGTCAAAGCATTCAAGCTCAGGATGCCATATCAGCATCAAGAACCTATTCCCCTAAGGGAACCAATTTACCTTTTCTCCACCGATGTTGAAAAATTACAAGCGGCATTAAACAAGGTATGCCAAGAAAGGAATGCTTGGAGGAACAAGTATCGAATCGTCAACACGGAAAATGTTGAGATTCATAACATCCTAAGAAGGAAGGATGAGTTACTTGAAGTGCTCGATCGACAAGTGACACAAACGTCACTTTCTCATCATATCCCTCCTGCTTCCTGGATCATCGATCAACTCACGTCAGAGAACGCTCAGCTCAAGAAACATAAGAAGATGTTAGAACGTGAAGTCGGCTCTTCGTCAAAGTTTTAGAGTCCTTTCTCTCAGTTTCTTTGTATTTCTTTTTTAAAGTGTGTAAAAAAAGGCGTTTTCGCTTAATTAATAAAAGTTTGATGTTTCATAACGTAATTATGGTGTTTCCTTGAAAAATATTAACTTAATTGCATATCATGCATCGCTTTAGTCGTACGCACTGACACGAGAATTGTCGCGGATCTAATAGTCACTTTCCTTTCTCCAGAAAGAGAGGAGGAGAAGGAGGTGAACCAAGACTTTCAAGCTGTCTCATCCATACAACACTCGTTCAAGTCGCAAGAAAAGAATGGAAGATTTTGAACAAGAGAATGGAGAACTCAGAGAAGAGATTAATACTCTCAAAGGTACTGTTGAAAGACTCAATTGTATGGTAGAAGCCCTGGTAGTTGCACAGAATCGACCAACGCCAGAAGAACCACAAAGGACTGTGGTTTCCGAGATTGTTTCTACTCCTATTCCTCAGTATGCCATGCCACCCAACCGACCTTGGGGCATGCCGTATAACTTTATTCCAGAAGGGTACATACCCCCAGTTTCTGAAGTTCCAAGAGCTACAATGGAGATGCAACCACCGGAGGGTTACAAACCTCTGGAAATTGAAGTTCCAAGACAACGACAATGGGTTTCACACAACAGAATGCTGAGATTCCAAGATCTGCTGTCATGGCTTCTCCACAGCCCATTATGCATACTTTTCCTCCACAGGGCGGACAAGTATATCATCACGCTCCAAGTGAGGATGCTGGCGTGTATGAAATATTGGATGAGTTCCAGGAACAGTTTCTGCAAATGCAGAAGGAACTCAAGACTCTTCGAGGACAAGATCTATTTGGAAAGAATTCTGCAGACCTCTGTCTGGTTCCAAATGTTAAGATTCCTCACAAATTCAAAGTACCAGATTTCGAGAAGTACAAAGGGAATTCATGCCCACAAAGTCACCTCGTAATGTACGCTCGAAGAATGTCAACTAAGACTAATAATCAACAATTACTCATTCATTATTTTCAAGACAGCCTGACTGGTGCTGCACTCAAATGGTACATGAACTTGGACAGTTCAGAGATTCGTACTTTTCGAGACCTCGGAGAGGCCTTCGTCAAACAGTATAAGTATAATCTGGATATGGCTCCCGACAGAGACCAACTCCGGGCCATGACTCAAAAGGATAGGGAAAGCTTCAAGGAATACGCTCAAAGATGGCGTGAAGTTGCTGCTCAAATTTATCCACCACTTGAAGAGAAAGAAATGACAAAAATCTATCTCAAAACCTTGAGTCCATTTTACTACGGACGAATGGTTGCAAGTGCACCAAGTGACTTTACCGAGATGGTAAACATGGGTGTACGTTTAGAAGAAGCAGTTCGAGAAGGACGCTTGAACAAAGAACCAGAATCTTCTATTGGTCCAAGGAAGTATGGAAGTTCTTTCCAGAAGAAAAAGGATCAAGATGTCAGCAATGTCTTGCACAAAATCAAGAAGAAATTTCAACCTCAAGTTGCAGCAATAACTCCGGTTGTTAACTCAGCGCCAGCTAATCAACCTCAGGTCCCGCAACAACAAATTCAACAAAGGTCGCAGCAACCTCAGCAGCAGGTTCGACCTCCAAATTACAACAATCGGGCTCCAAGGTATCCTGCCTTTGACCCAGTACCAATGCCGTATGCGGAATTGTTTCCAACATTACTGGCAAAAGGACTCATTCAGACAAGAAGTCCTCCAAATCCTACAAACAGTTCCTCACCATGGTATAAGGCTGACCATCTTGTCCCTATCATCAGGGGGCACCAGGTCACAATATTGAGAACTGTTTCTCTTTCAAGATTGACGTCCAATGATTAGTGAAGAGCGGAATGCTATCCTTCGAAGATACTAGTCCAAACGTCCAAGCAAATCCTTTGCCGCAGCATAAAGAAGCTTCAGTAAATTGGATAGATCAACACCCTAACGTCATTCAAATCTACGACATTCGTCAGATAGGGGAAAATCTTGTCAAGATGCACGCTAAACAAGCTGGGTACGGCCATGTACCACCTCACAACTACTTCACATGCGATATTTGTCCAAAGAATAATCAAGGATGTGCCGTAGTTCAAGCTGCATTACAAGAACAAATGGACTTAGGATGGATTCAACATATCCGAGTCAGAACTGAACATGACATCAACATGGTTCAAGGATGTCCAGGAGAATACAAAATCTACAAAGTTGAAGATCTCGAAGGATCGGTAGTCAGGTTCCATAAGACTTTAAATGGACTTGCCTACTTTGGAACAGATTTCCATCCTTACAGTAGATGCAGAATTTGTCGAAGAAATTCACAAGGTTGTTTGCGTGTTCGCAACGACATTCAAAAACTGATGGACGACAATACCATTACTGTTCTTGCCAACAGAGAAGATGATGAATTCTTTATCATATCTCCTCAAATTAATCAAGTTGAACCAACGCAAGTCAAGTATGACAGCAGGAAGACAACAATTGCTCCGTTAGTCATCTACTTACCAGGTCCTATACCGTATGAGTCTAGCAAGGCTATACCATACAAGTACAATGCTACATTCATTGAAAATGGTAAGGAAATACCATTACCATCTGTTGTCAACATTGTTGACGTTAGTCGAGTCACCAGAAGTGGACGAGTCTTCAACAGAGCAACAGAAAATATGGAGAAATCTTCGGAGGAAGTACCACATAGGCAAGACAATCATCCGACCAATGCTATTCAAGCGAAGGAAAATGATTAGATCTTGAAGTTAATCCAGAGGAGTGAATACAACATTGTAGATCAATTGCTACATACTCCGTCTAGGATTTCTGTCCTTTCCCTACTATTGAGTTCTGAAGCTCATAGGGAAGCTCTACAGAAAGTTTTGGAACAAGCTTTCGTAGAACCAAGTGTTACTGTGGGACAATTCAACAATATCGTTGCCAACATTTCCGCAGGAACTAGTCTGAGTTTCTGTGATGAAGATCTTCCTGAAGAAGGAGTAGACCACAATCTTCCACTTCACATCTCAGTTGGCTGCATGGGTGATGTACTCACAGGAGTCCTAATAGACAATGGGTCCTCTCTCAATGTCATGCCAAAATCAACATTGTCAAGATTATCCTTCGAAGATTACCCTCTAAGAAAAAGTCATGTCATCGTCAAAGCATTTGATGGATCAAGGAAGTCAGTTTTTGGATAGGTAGATCTTCCCATAACTATTGGACCTCAGACGTTCAAAATCACTTTCCAAGTCATGGACATTCCAGCACAATACAGTTGTTTGCTAGGTCGCCCATGGATTCATGAGGCTGGGGCAATTACTTCAACACTTCATCAGAAACTGAAGTTCATAAGAAATGACAAATTGGTAACCGTATGTGGAGAACGAGCTCTGATCGTCAGCAACCTGTCATCATTCTCCGACATAGAACCAAAAGAAGTTGTTGGAACTAAATTCCAAGCACTTTCCTTGGATAAGGAAAAAGGAAAGGAGAAAGCAGCGTCTATTTCTTCATACAAAGATGCAATCCAAGTTGTAAAGGATGGCACTACCAGTGGTTGGGGGCACATTAATATTCCTACCAACAACAAGAACAGAACAGGAGTTGGATTCTTTCCAACATCATCAAAAGCTATTCCAAGAATGGAGGTAGTTCTTCCAATTCAAGAATTTTTCCACAGCGGAGGTTTTCTTCAACCTGTTCAATAAACAGTCAATACCATCGGTACAGAAGACACTGATGAGAATTTTGAGGTGGAATGTATGTCCTACCTTCTTGAGGCAGGATACATAGCCCTATCAGAGTCTGATTCACCTTGCTGTTATCCAACTAAAGGATCTGAAAGTAAGACTCAACCAAGCAGTGAAGAAGTTACTAACAGCTTCACCACCAGAAGTCATGGTTCATCAGAAGAAGCTCCTCGTATCCCCGAAGAGACTTGGGATACATTAGGAGAACCAAGCGGAAAATTCGACTACATGGTGAAATACTCCGCTCCTGAAAGTTCAAGAATCTCTCTTGAAGATATTATTCCAACTGGATGGAACATTGATTACGAGTACCTCTCTCAGCCAAAAGAGATATATAACCCTTGCTATTCATCATTAGCATCTGGTGAAGTCATCATTGAGGATTATATCCCCAAATCACCTTCCGAGGCTACGGATTTAGAGTTCACATATCTAGTCAATGCCATCTTGGGAGAAGAGCAAGACCAAAATACAGAAGAGGATGATCTCGAAAGTGTCTCCGACAACGAGTCTCTCCATTCAGAAGATTGGAAGTTTCCTCAAAAGAAAAACCGACATACTCCACTTGGAAATGGGTATGCTCACACCGCTCAGTCTACTAAAGTAGAAGAAGATCGTCTGAGTGTTGCAAAGGCAGTGGTTGGTAAATCAAGACCTACCACAGGCCAACTTAAGCCTAAGGTTCCAAATTACCTAGTGCACAATGGGGTTCGCCACTATTGGACAGCTGTTAAAGTTACAACTGTTGTTCGCACTCCTAAGTAGGAACTTTCACCGTTATTTTGTCCTCTCACCATAGCCCAGGGTGAAGAGATGTTTCATAGGGCTTTGCATTTTACTATTTCTTAGGAAAATGTCCCTCTTTGCTTCGCCCAAAGCAATAGAGTTTTGTTTTATAGGGTCTTTGTTTCAAGAAGTGACTGTCAATAAATAAAAATGTCATTTTGTTCCTTCGTTAGTTTTTCCTTTTCTTTTTTCGGAAATTGGTAATCCTAAAAAACACCCTTAAAAAACATCAAAAATTCCATTAACTGCATACACCGAGTCTTCCCTCGTTGTCTAAATAAAACTTATCACACATATGCAGATTAATCATAAAATACCCCGTTGAAACGTGCGATCGTATGACTTCTCCAAGCTTTGAGTTTCCTGTATTCGAGGCAGAGGAAGAAAAAGACGAAGAAATATCAAAGGAAATTTCACGATTACTTCAACAAAAGGAAGAGGCCATTCAGCCATACAATGAGCCTCTAGAGATCATTAACCATGGTTCCGATGGAAACAGAAAAGAGGTTAAGATTGGAGCTTCGCTCAGTTCAGAGTTCAGAGAGAGTTTGATACAACTGCTCAAAGAATTCTCAGATGTCTTCGCTTGGTCTTATCAAGATATGCCAGGGTTGGATACCAGTATAGTGGAGCATCACTTGCCATTAAAAGCAGAATGCCCTCCAGTCAAGCAAAAATTGAGAAGAACTCATCCGGAGATGGCCATGAAAATCAAAGAGGAAGTTCAAAAGCAGATCAACGCAGGTTTCCTCGTCACTTCAGAATACCCTCAGTGGTTAGCTAACATTGTTCCCGTTCCTAAGAAAGACGGAAAAGTCCGCATGTGCGTCGACTACAGAGATTTGAACAAAGCTAGCCCTAAGGATGATTTTCCTTTACCACATATTGATATGTTGGTAGACAGTACAGCAAAATCCAAAGTTTTCTCATTCATGGACGGATTTTCAGGATACAACCAAATCAAAATGGCACCTGAAGACATGGAGAAAACAACTTTCATCACCCCCTAGGGCACGTTCTGCTATCGTGTTATGCCTTTTGGACTAAAGAACGCAGAGGCAACTTATCAAAGAGCCATGACTACACTTTTCCACGACATGATGCATAAGGAAGTGGAAGTCTATGTGGACGACATGATTGCCAAATCAGAAAATGAAGAAGATCACATACAAAATCTGACAAAGTTATTTCAACACTTACAGAAGTTTCAGCTTCGCCTGAATCCCAACAAGTGTACCTTTGGTGTCTACTCAGGAAAACTCCTTGGTTTCATTGTCAGCAAACGAGGAATTGAAGTAGATCCAGACAAAGTCAAGGCAATTCAAGAAATGCCTTCACCCAGAACCGAGAAACAAGTTAGAGGATTTCTTGGACGTCTGAATTACATCTCGAGATTCATATATCTCATGACTGCAACTTGTGTTCCTATTTTCAAACTTCTACGGAAAAATCAAAGTTACGTCTGGACAGACGATTGTCAGAAAGCGTTCGACAACATTAAAGAATATCTGCTCGAACCACCCATTTTGTCTCCTCCAGTGGAAGGAAGACCTTTGATAATGTACTTAACCGTCTTAGAAGATTCCATGGGTTGTGTCCTTGGACAGCAAGACGAGACGAGAAGAAAAGAGCATGCCATTTACTACCTAAGCAAGAAATTCACTGACTGTGAATCCCACTACTCCATGCTCGAGAAGACGTGTTGTGCTTTGGCCTGGGCTGCCAAGTGTCTCCGCCAGTACATGATTCGACATACTACTTGTTTGATCTCTCATATGGATCCAATCAAGTACATCTTTGAGAAGCCTGCTTTAACTGGGAGAATTGCCCGTTGGCAGATGTTGTTATCAGAATATGACATTGAGTATCACGCACAGAAAGCCGTGAAAGGAAGCATTCTAGCTGAGCACTTGGCTCACCACCCACTCAATGGTCATGAATCAACCAGTTTCGACTTTCCGGACGAGGACGTCATGTACCTCAAGATGAAAGATTACGACGAGCCACTACCAGACGAAGGACCTGAGATAGGATCCCAGTGGGGCTTAATCTTTGACGGAGCTGTCAACGCTTATGGACGAGGAATTGGGGCAATCATTGTTACACCTCAGGGTACCCATATTCCATTTACCGCCAGATTAACTTTCAAATGCACAAACAATGAGGCCGAATATGAAGCTTGCATCATGGGTCTCGAAGAAGCCGTGGATCTAAGAATCAAACACTTGGATGTATACGGAGATTCTGCTTTGGTCATCAATCAAATCAAAGGAGAATAGGAAACACGCCAACCAGGGCTAATTCCTTACAAAGACTACGCGAGGAGATTGTTACCATTCTTCGACAGGGTAGATTTTCATCACATTCCTCGCGAAGAAAACAACTTGGCTGATGCATTAGCCACACTCTCTTCCATGATTAGGATAAATCATTGGAATGACATTCCTCGGATCGATGTTATGCGCCTGGATAGGCCCGCTCATGTTTTCACAGTAGAAGCAATCATCGACGACAAATCGTGGTATCACGACATCAAGAACTTTCTTCAAAGACAAGAGTACCCTATTGGGGCATCAAAGAAAGATAGAAAGACTTTGAGAAAGTTAACTTGTAGATTCTTCCTGAATGAAGATGTTCTGTACAAGAGAAACTTCGACATGGTTCTGCTCAGATGCGTTGACAGAAAAGAAGCAGAAATACTCATGAGAGAAATACATGAAGGTTCCTTTGGTACTCACACCAATGGACATACCATGACAAGGAAAATACTGAGAGCAGGATATTATTGGCTGACGATGGAGTCAGATTGCTACCAGTACGCAAAGAGGTGTCACAAATGTCAGATATACGCCGATAGAGTTCATGTGCCACCATCTCTTCTCAACATACTCTCTTCCCCTTGGCCTTTCTCCATGTGGGGAATCGACATGATTGGAATGATCGAGCCAAAGGCGTCCAACGGACATCGCTTCATCTTGGTAGCTATAGACTATTTCACCAAATGGGTCGAAGCAGCTTCATATGCACACGTTACAAGACAAGTTGTCGTCAGGTTTATCAAGAATCACATCATCTGTCGCTACGGCATTCCTAGCAAGATAATCACTGACAATGGGTCAAATTTGAATAAAAAAATGATGAAGGAGCTTTGTGAAGAATTCAAGATTGAGCATCACAACTCATCTCCTTACAGACCAAAGATGAATGGAGCTGTAGAAGCTGCTAACAAAAACATCAAGAAAATCGTTCAGAAGATGGTCATCACTTACAAAGATTGGCATGAAATGCTCCCGTATGCTCTTCATGGTTACCGTACATCAGTACGTACTTCGACTGGAGCAACTCCTTTCTCCCTTGTATATGGCATGGAAGCAGTTCTACCCATAGAGGTTGAGATCCCATCAATGAGAGTCTTGATGGAGGCGAAATTAACAAAAGCCGAGTGGTGTCAAAGCAGATTCGATGAATTGAACTTGATCGAAGAAAGGCGCATGACAGCTTTATGCCACGGTCAGCTATATCAACAAAGAATGAAGAAAGCTTTCGACAAAAAGGTTCGACCTCACACAATCAAAGAAGGCGACCTTGTACTCAAAAAGATTCAATCTTTTCTCACAGATTCGAGAGGGAAATGGACTCCCAATTATGACGGCCCCTACGTGGTCAAGAGAGCTTTCTCAGGAGGAGCCTTAATACTCACAACTATGGATGGAGAAGAATTCACCCGTCCTGTGAACGTCGACGCAGTCAAGAAATACTTCGCCTAAATAATTAAAAGAACAACTCGCTAAATTGAAAACTCGCAAAGAGCGACTTAGGCAAAAAAGAGCGTCTCGGTGAATCGAAAACCCGAAAGGGCGATTCAGGCAAAAGTTAGAGACATAAAAAATAAATAATCAATCCCGGTAGACTTAAAACCCGAGAGGGGTAGTTTACGCAAAAGTTAGGGATATATGGCAAGTAACTGTGTTCAGGACAAACTTGATCATTCAAAAATCCATAGCGAAGTATTCATCAGCAGTAGGTCATCTTCTACGAAGCACGAATACAGTGCAACTCGGAATGGAAGGGAAAGATAACGGTCGTCACCTTTCATCGTAGCCCTTTTCCCGAAAAATTACCAATTTCCAACTTTGTAAATACTCCATGGAATCAAGCATTTGGATGATTACCATTTCGTAAATAATAATTTGAGCCTTGTGCCTTTCTTTGCCATCGAGTCTTTTTCAGTTTCTTGAAATGCGTTTTTTAATTTAAAAAGTCATTTTTTTGAAACGAAATGTTTTCATAAAATAAAAATGAATTTACTTGCAAAAAAAAATAGAGGTGAAATTTTCTTTCTAAGGTTTACAAACAATAGGAAGAATGCAAACAGCTACTCCGAGAACGGTTGAGACTCCGGGAACCAAGATTTCCCCATGAGGTCGCTTTGCGAACATCTCCCGATGATGGATCTTCACTTCAATTCATATCATTCACTTCGGACAGCGGACAACCGATAACCAGGTATCCCCAACAGAGTTCGAACTACAAGAAGAAGACATCTTCTGATCAACAAGATTCAAGTTGTATCATAGGATTTTACATCCGCGACAATTCTATTCACATTCACTTTGCATTTCATAATCATCGTAATATTCATGCATTTTGTCTCACACCATATTTGCGTAATGAGCATAGTCTAGCCAGGTTTTGATCGTGTTAATACCCAAATTACTTGGACATATACTCGATATTCCCCTGCAAAGTTGTGAAAGGGTCTTTCTTCTTCATGAAGAAGGTTCATACACCCAAATTCCCCAAGCAAGTCAACAGATGGTAGTCTCCCTCAAAGAGATAGTTTGTTCACTTTTGGAGTTCCTCAGCCGAGATTCTCCCGCAGAGCGACACTCGACAGTCTTCTTCAGATGAGATAGTCTATTTCGCATTTTGGAATTCCCCACAGGATCGATGAGCGGTTCTCCTCTCCAAGAAGTGTGGATTCCCCGACATAATTGACAAGTGGTAGTTTTTCCTCCTAGAAAACAGTTTGGTATTTTCCCAGCAGGGTCAAGAGATGCCACTTTTCGTCAAAGAAAATAATTTGGAATCTCCCCAGCAGATCGACAAATGATCCCCAGCGGAGTCAGTGAATGGCAGTCTCTTTCGGCAAAAGACAGTTCACTCACTTTTTCGGACAAAAATAACGAATGGCAGCCTTCTTCATGAAGACAGTTCGTTTCGCTTAAAGATTCCTCAACAAAGTCAGTAAATGGCAGTCTCTTTCGACAGAAGACAGTTTGCTCACTTTCTTTCACGGCAGGGTCAACAAATGGCAGTCTCTCCCAGTAGAAGACAGTTTATTCCCCTAGCAATTGGCAAATGGCAGTCTTTCCCCAAGGAAAGACAGTTTGTCTGTTAAAACATTCAAGAGATCGACAAATGGCAGTTTCTTTAAACAGTTTGTCTGTTTCTGGGATGTTTCATCCCCTTCATAGTCGACAAATGGCGTTTCTCCTCTTAGGAAAACAGTTTGTTGGTTCCCTGGCACAAGTCGATGAATGTTGGTTTTCACCCAGAAAACAGTTCGTCTGCTTTCAAGCAAATTCATTAGCCCCTCAAAAGATCATGAGGCCATATGACATTCTTTCAAGACGTCAAGTCAAAAGGGAAGATGGTGAAGTTTCTTTATTACCATCAAATGGCGTCTCATCTCCAAGTGCTGATGAGAAGTTTGATGAGGAAACAAACCTTTGAAGTTTCTTTATTACCATCAAATGGCGTCTCATCTCCAAGTGCTGATGAGAAGTTTGATGAGGAAACAAACCTTTGAAGTTTCTTTATTACCATCAAATGGCGTCTCATCTCCGAGTGCTGATGAGAAGTTTGATGAGGAAACAAACCTTTGGAAATTTTCTCTTTATCTGAGATATTGTCCAAACACGACCGAGACCAGTTTCGAGATATGGACATCCGAAACGAGGGGAGGTTGTTTACCTTTTTCTAAGTATCAACACTTAGTTAAAGAAGATGGATTGTGCATCCTACATTGCCATCCATTCACCAGAATCCACATAACGTATTCCTACAGGAGTTTATCTCCTCATCCCCCGCTAAGTGCGACAACGGGATCAGTTCATGTAAAGATTTTATCAATTACAACATCTCAGGAGCGCCCAAAATTCGGGCATTCTTTGATATTTAAGTCTCTTTCCCGCAGGAGAGATCGAGATATCAATCTCTCTCCCTCCGAATAAAAGAAACTTAAATAGGGGCATCTGTCATACCCTAATTTTTGACCCCCCTGAGATGACATATCTTCAGGATTTTCATCAGGTCAAAGCAAGTACCCAGAGCAGTCACTTCTTCATCTGGCATTTAATCAAGGATGTTCAAAAACAAGAAAACTCAGGCAAAGGATCAATCAATAGAAGGATTGGTCTCTAACACAATCATAGGACTCAAAAGCTTCACTTTTATATTCACCTATGATTGATTAGACACCCAGTCATCTGAATACAGGTTTACTCAGGTCACCAGACTAGAGTTTTTGAGCCTATCAAGGACTTAAATCAGGGATCACCTTTGGGAAACCCTAAAAAGCTCCAGGACATCTATTAAAGACTTCAATCATCTTCAAATGATCCATACAATAAGATCCACTGGACATCACACCTCAATTCAAGATCCACAGTCACCAATTTCATCTGGTCGACAATTAGGGTTTTTAACCTAATTCATCTGGATAGTTGACTTTTAATCAGGGCATGGATCCAAAACTCAAGACATGATTCAAGAACCTCTACTACCTCAATATAACCCATTTACATCACTCATTTGAGGAGAAGATCTTAATTCCACACAAAAGTCCAAAATCTCACTTTATTTGGAAAAAGTCAACTGTATGGGATCACCTTTGACTTTTAAGATTTTTGGTCAAACCATGACTTTCAAAGATCAATATCATCAATATATGGATATTAAAGTCATTTGACCAAATAAATTCAAGAAAAATCATCAAGGAGCAAAAAGTCGGGAATTAGGGTTTTTGAGGGCATTGTGGGAACTCAAAATTTCACCTACACAACTCAAAAAACTTCCAACATGAAAGTTGTAGATCTTGCAAAATAAAACAACATCTTACATAGGAACTTTTTTTAAAAGATCAACCATTTAAGAGATTTGGAATTTTGAAGCTTTAGGTCATAAAAACTTAGAAATTTTTCTAAGTGTTTTTAACCTAGTTTTCATCCAACTTTGGGCTCATTTTTCACAATTTTCCCAAATGATTCTGAAGAAACCATAAACTAATGATTTGAAGTAGATGTTTAGGGCTTTCCAAATTGTGCTCAACCTTCCCCAAATTCATTTTGAGCTAAGAGTTATGCTTGTTCAAAGTTGGCCTCATGAAGTAAAATTATAGGTCATGCATCATTTTTGAACTTTGCAATTTTGTGCAAGTGACTTCTCTAAATGATGCTACCCGACCTCTAATGCATCTGAAAACATGCCATACATCCAAATTCATCATTGCATAAGGATTAGAGAAGATTCCCAAAAACAAAGGCATGTGATTATGTAATGATTGCATTTTTGAATTTATGGCAAATTGTGAATCATCAAGGAATCTTGCTCTAAGCCAATTAGAACCCTCCTCTGAATCAGAAATGTTCCCTAAGATCATGCAAGATCAATGGTTGGGGAAGCTAGCCCGAAAATGCATCATTGCATTTGGGATATTTTCAAATTTTCTTCATGGCTAAGAAACCAAACTCACTTCACTAAGCAAGCTTGCTATGTTCAATTGCTCTGAGCCATTTGCCTATAAATAGAGGGCTCTTTCTCATTCAGAAAACACACCAAAGCAACTATAATCCTTGCTTTCTCTTTCTCTTCTCATGCTTATGGTTTTTCAAAGTTCTTTGGCAAGAAGAATCGTTTTCTTCAAACTAGAGCTCTTCTTTGGAAAGTAAGCATTCTAACATCTCAAGGGGGTTCATTTGAGGTGATCCAAGCACCTGGATCACTTCTGTAAGTGGGGAAACGCCGTTGTTGCTTTCACTTTGGAGCATTTGCAGTTGGAGGTCCACAGAGTAATCCAGGAGGTTCCAAGCAAAGCCAGTCATCCAGACACGTTCCATAGGAGGTAGTGAAGCTATCCAGATGGTCGCAGCTCATCTGTAACTGCAGATTCATCATCCTCCATGTTCACTTGAAGCTCAAATCGAAGGAGTCGAGTAGAGAAATTCAGAAGGATTCAGGCCACAATAAACATCCAGTTAGCATCACTGAGTCCCAAGGAAGCTTTCAGGATCATTCACACAAGCCCAGAAGTTCTCCATCACTCGTACGACCTTCAGTTTCAGAGGTAAGTTTTTGAACTCCATCTCTTTAATTTAAGTACTCTTTGTGATAAAGCTCGATTCTATCTTGTTCAGCATCATCAGAGGATTGAAAACCCTCTATCATCATTCATTTATTCATCTTGCTTGTCATTTAATTTCAAATTTAGGGTTCATGTGTTCTTAGAGTTCTCTGAGAAATTAGATAGTTATAGCTAATATAAATAAATGTTAGTTACATATTTGAATTCGTGAGGGAATTCGGCACAAGATTGATGTTTACATCATGCCATTTGGTTGAGAAACCAGAGAGTTAGAAATTTGAAAATCTTTGAGCTCGAGGAAGAAGATGAACATGGCGCGCGCAAAATTTGAATCTTCTGGCTTGTTTTAAAATATATTATGTTGGATGCGTGTGAATAACAAACTGCGCGCGTAGCCCAGATGGTGGGAGTTTTGGCCAATGACTTGGAGGGCGCGAGTTCAAGCCCTCTAGGTGACAAAACCATTTTTTTATCACCTTCTCCACTTAATTTCTTCACAACTTTAACCAATTAGTTAACCTATCAAATTAACTCCTTTTTAATTCATTTTTTATGCACTTATTGATTAATATATATATATTTTATAAATAATCAAAAAAATCATAAAAATATTATTTATTTTATATATTTTTATTAGGTTAAAAATGGTGTTGTTTTAAGTATTTTAAAATATATTTCAATATATGTTTTCATTAAAATTTCAAAACCTAATATTTCATAAGTGTTTTAGTGTTAAAAACCCTAATCATTTAGGTCTTAATTAGGTATAGATTTTGTCTGTACTTCAATTAACTTGACTTTTGTCAAAATTCAAATTATGTTCAAACTTCAAAGTAAACAGACGATCGAGGTTTTCAAACAACAGAACCTCGTATCTTTTCAACTGTTTTCATAAACAGTAAATCAATTTTAAGTGGGTCTCTAATAGAGTGTAAGTCCCAACACCTTTTTCTTTTCTTAGTTTGTTTTTTTAAAACTGTATTTACAAAATCTCCTTTCTGTTTTCAAAACATTCTTCTGGTATTTGAAGGGCATTATTCCCGGTGAAACTCTCCAGATACCTATGTGACCTATGTCCATCTTCACTTCTTCTGTTTTCAAAAACCATTAACTGTTTATAATAAATATACAACTGTTATCAACAAAACAACAAAATTGCTGGTAAGGCTTTGTACATACTTCTTCAAAGGCCTCCACTCCATCCAGGTTAGGCTTTACAAGCTTTCAATTTACAGTCTTTGTTTAAATTACTGTCAAATATAGAACTGTTTATATATATATTAGAACTACGTTTGAGTGTAAACCCTAGGATAGTTAAACTATATATATATTATAGAAATATGGCCTAGGATTGAGAATGTCTTCCCGGTGAAGGCTCTTTCCTAATTAGAGATCTGTAGTTCAAACCCCCAAGATGAATTATTCCCGGTGAAACATCTTGGAAAAAACCTTAGAATCCAAAAAAATAGGACACATCCACCCAAAGAGGAATTATTCCCGGTGAAACCTCTTACCCATTTGCTTAAAGCCAAAATAAGTTCAAAACCACATAGCTTTCTCTTGTGCTATAACAAGGACCCTCGATTAGCCTCCTCTTGGGCTTTGTACAAGGACCCACAGGCTTCTTAAAAGCATTTCCAGCTTCCTCTTGAGCTTGTATACAAGGACCCATCAGGTTTCTTATAAACATAGGAACAGGTCTTTAGTCACCTTTTAACATACCCTGGTGAGTTTCTTCCAATTTAAACCAGACTTTAAACAAGCTAAGTTTGTCTCAATTTCACATTGAGCACACCTTTTGGAATGAGAGACATGGACAGTCTCTGTCGCCCTTATCTTCATTAATATTCCTTAGCAGAGTCTAGGATCCATGTTTTGTTTATCCTCAGTCAGTGTCAGCCTTCATCTTGGGCTTTAAACAAGAAGTCTCATTAGTTAATCTTTCTGCCATTTTTAACAAAAACCCCTGGAAAGGGTTAGCCTCCACATCATTCTTTCATCTTAACAAAAACCCCTGGAAAGGGTCAGCCTCCAAAATCACTCCTTCAATTCCAAAGATTCATTCTCTTAAGAGATAAATTCCCCAAAAGAGTCAAAACCCCTGGAAAGGGTCAGCCTCCAAAAACATAATAAAATTTCAGTCTTTTAATAGACTATTTCTCCAGCTGAGTCAAAATCCCTGGAAAGGGTTAGCTTCCAAAGAACATAAAAAAATAATAAATTAGTTTATCCTCTAGCAGAATAAAACTCCCCCAGTGAGTCCTTCTTTTTGTAGCCACAACCTTGGGCTTTGTACAAGGCAGATAAACCATATTCCCCTGTGTCAAAGATTCCTAATCTCTAGGATCTTTTCCCCACAGAGTCTTCCATACTCAGTTTCTTTAAAAGTCCGCCACAACCTTGGGCTTTGTACAAGGCAGAAAATAATATTCCCCCTAGTTAGAGTAGCCACAACCTTGGGCTTCATACAAGGCACAAATTAATAACCATCCTCAGTAAGAGTCAGCCACAACCTTGGGCTTTGTACAAGGCACACAAAATAGAGTCATCTATAGTCTTAAAAAACTCAGTTATCCTCAGCAGTTAGCCACAACCTTGGGCTTCATACAAGGCGCACAAATAGAGTCTCCCTAATTAGAGTCAGCCTCAATTCTGGGCTTTGTACAGAATACAAAAACTCCTTAGTTTAAATTCTCCCCAGTAAAGTTATCTCCCAGAGTCAATAAATCAATCAAAAAGCCTCAAGCTTGGGCCTCATACAAGCCAGCTAAAAAATCAAATCTTTCAAACAGTAGATAGACATAGCTTATCTCTATAAAGAGATCTTTCCTCTATCTCACCACATTCAAACAAACATTTCAATTTCAATTTCAATTTCAAACATTCTCCCATTTAGGACTCTGAAAGGCATGCTCTGAGGCAAACAAACCCAGACTTGTACACTTTCCCTAATTTGGATGAGAATCTTTCTTTCATTTAAGAGAACGCGACTGGCATACTTGCAAACATACAAGTAAGGTCCCTATCTTAATGAAATGAATTTAGCTTTTCTGTCACTTAAAAATGTTTGTGGTGGAATAGTAGAAATACCTCTCTATAAAGATGACTTCATGTCTCTTTACTGTGAACAGAGATTTAATTCAAGCTTCAACCTTGAGCTTCAAGCAAGGCACCCAAAAATAATTAATAATTAATTAGTTCCCCGAACTACATTAAGCTCTGACTTCCATTAGGGATATGTAGGCATGAGGTTCACAAGGAACCTCAGCGAGCTAATAAAATACCAAAAATAGTCAGTCAGTCTGTCTGTCTTTCTTTTATTCAATTCAATTCCTTCTCCTAATACAAAGGAGAAACTTTCCCAATAATCATTAGCGGCACAAACACATTTAGACACGGAGAAGGTTCCTGTAGAGTACTACAGATATGTAGGGTGCTTAAACTCTTCCCTATGTATAACCGACCTCCCGGACTCCAGAATTTCTAGTCTAGGTGAATCCCCACACTTAGCAAACTCCTAGGGTTTAGTTGAGATCTTTTTTCCCCTTTCCTACTCGTAGGACAAATAAGAAAGTTCGTGTGATATCGTAGGAAGAACTGAAACAAAATTAATCCCATCCCGGGCGCATTCTCCTTCCAAATTTCGCGTGAAGGGTCTAGCGTGCCGTCCTCCCAAGTGAAACGGGGAGGTAAAAAAAACGACACCACAGAGGATTAGAAAATTATAGGTTTATCTTCTGAACAAAAACCGCAAGCCGCAAGCCGTCATCAAGTAATGTTTATTATATACTCCATGATTTTCCTATGCCTTAGTTGGAAATGTGAATGTTGCATTGACATTGCATGTGGTGGAGGAATTTGTAGCCGATTGGATAAATCCTTTTAATTTGATTGGTTTAGTTTCTGGTGGATCCAGAACTCAAATGAGACAGGTGGCTTGCTCAACGTGCACAGTGCATTTGCAGGTATGCCAAATCCCATCCTCACATTATTCATTTGCTATTAATTGCCATGGATAGTTATTATGTGTGAATGTTGGTTGCAGGTCCTGGTTCCAGCCTCAGGGTTAGAGAATATAGAGTGTAGTGCAGTGTTTCTTTGTTTATGTCAATAAAACTTTTGTCTTTTGTCTTTATCCTTGTACATTTGTACTTTATCCATTGTACATATGCATTGTGTATTAACCATATTGCATGAGATATTTATCCATCCATCATTCATCCTCTTCATTCATACATGAAATGATTTCCAAGGTATTGATTGCTTAAGTTGTTGTTGAAAAATCCAAAGGAATGAGAATGATATTGACTAAAATTGTCAAGGTACTCAATCTCTTTTCCAATCTCTTTTATTTTTGTACTTAGTATTGTTAAAACTCAACACCCAAATTTTTTTTGGCCGCTTTGGCCCTTTTATTTTCCTTTTAAGAGGAACTACAAAAGCTCTGACTTCCCTATTGTTAAAGGGGTATGTAGGTCTAAGATGCGATGTCTTATCGAACTCACTTTTAAAAACTTCGTTTCCCATCCCCACACTCTTTTTCAACAAATTCACATATGTTTTTTCAAAAGATGTACACAAAAACAATAACATTTTCAAAGAGGTTCCTATGGAGTACCATGGATATGAGGGGTGCTTAAAACCTTCCCCTTGTATAACAAACCCCCTTACCCAAATCTCTGATAAGTTTATTAGTTTTGATTTTAAAAACTTTTGTGGGTTTTATTCGCTCTTTCTCCCATTCCTTTTGGAAACAATAAAACACGGTGGTGAATCTGTTTGAAACAAAATGAGCTAAGTCTTTACCATGGATTTAGTCTCACCAATTTCACCGCTACAGAAAAGTGGCGACTCTGATGGGGATACTGATCAAATTATTGGTGTATCTTTGGAAGGGTTGACCCTATCTTTGTTTATATTATTGTTTTTGTTTTGTACATAATTTGTCTTTTACTTTCCTATGTGAATACTTGTTATTTTTATTGGGTTGTATTGGGAAAGGGCTTGATTCCCCTTGTGGTGAGACAAATCCTAACCCGGATTTAGAGTGTAAACTTATTATAGGAGACTGGTATAGTCATTTTGATCTCGAGGGAGTAGTCCCAAAGAAGTAAATTTGAGATCCATCGCTCAGTGGAGGCCTTTTTGGAAGTAACTTTGTTGAACATGTAGTTTAGAATACATCGTTGCGTTCAACTAGGCTGTAGAAGCTGGGGACCTAGAAACCCTTAACCAATCTTGGCCTTTAAGATGTAGTGTGGAAACTATGTCTGATTCATTTTCATAATATTTGTTACACGAGGTTATGCTCAGATGAGGTTCTCTTGGATTTTGTTCAAATGAGTATGTTGATACAGAGTTTACAATCTCCAAGTTGGGCTGCTTGAGTCTGGGAAACAATAGAATCTTGATCTAGAGGTACAAAATAACCATAGTACACACCTTTGAGATGGGTAGACCTTTGGCTCCATGCTCGTGACGTTGAACCCGTAAACCCCATGATTTTGCTATGTTTGCATTCATTCATCCATGCATTTTAAAAACCATAATATCTTTCCAGGATTTAAAAGAAACCTTCTTGTTTTGTAAATATTATAGGAATGGAACTTGAAAGAAAAAAAGCCAAGGGGTATATTTTCAAGAGTCCAAAGATAGAATAGTTAAGAAAGTTGGGATCTTTAATTGTTAATCCTAAGAATTTCTGTGACAAGTATGAAATGTTGTTATCTCTCTTGAGAACCAAGATGATATGAATGCTTCACATTGAGATTCCTTAGAATTACTTTAGAGGTTCACTAGCTTTCTTTGTTATTTTTATCTTGTAACTCTTGAAAGTGTTTATACCTTAAGGTGACCCTTGTCCCTTTGTAGGATATTAAAAGAAATGGTACTTCGATCACCCTCGATGACCCTTGTCCCTTTAAAATGTACCAAGGAAGCTTTGTCCCTTATTATTAATGAATAAACATTTCTTCTTCAAGTTACTATATTGTGTTTACATTTAAAAATTCTTGATTAATCCTTGAAAGATATTTTGAGATATTTTGAAAATTAAAAAAGAGAAATCTTTTGCATTACATTGCATATCATTTACATCCTTTGCATACATCCATATTGTTCAAAACTCTCATTCCAAATGTGTCTTTCAATATCGTCAAACGTCAAGCTGTTTCCTCAACACAAGTACAAAACTAGAGCTAACAATAGACGAAGAATGGCAGACCAAGAACAACATAACATGGAAGTTAGAATGGAAATTGGCGAGTTGAAGACAGGCATGACCAAGCTCACAGAGATGTTGTAAGTTTTGATTGCTAGAGTGGAGCCTCCTCAAAGAACTGTTGTCTCAGAAGTTACTAATGTTGTTACTGACCCTCAGCCTAATCAAAGGACCACAACTACATGGCCAGAGTTTGGTTTACCTCTGGATTATTCTCCACCTTTTGCCACTACTGCTATGGTTGGCCAAAGTTCTCAACCGGTGTTTCAAGATCCTGTATTCACTGAACCTCATCCTGTTATTCATACTACTACACAAACTATCCGAGCTCCTTATGAAAATCCTCTCTTTGAGTATCATGCTGCTGATGCCCGAAGTGAAAGTCAAGAAGATGCTATTGAACATGAAGGTGTCCAAGAATAGTTTCAAACTTTAGAAAAGAGATTGAGGGCCATGGAAGGTAATGATTTCTTTAGCATTGATGCTGGCAACATGTGCTTATTTTCTGACCTTGTGATGCATGCAAAGTTCAAGACTCCGGAATTTGAGAAATACAAGGGGCATACCTGTCCTAGAAGCCATTTGGTCATGTACGTCAAAAAGATGGCTGCCTACACCGACAATCAGAAATTACTCATTCATTGCTTTCACGATAGTCTTATTGGTGCTTCACTCAAGTGGTATATGGGACTTGATAGGAATCGTATCCAGTGCTTCTAAGATTTGGCTGACGCCTTCATGAAGCAATACAAATACAACCTCGACATGGCCCTAGACCGTCGTCAACTACAAAACATGTCTCAAAAGGAGAAAGAATCCTACAAGGAGTACGCTCAGCGTTGGAGAGAGCTAACCTTTCAAGTTGAACCACCTATAGCTGAGAAGGAGCTTACAAGCATGTTTATGAACATTCTCTCACCTTTCTTTTGGGAGAAAATGATTGGTAGTATATCTTCAAGCTTCACAGATTTGGTGACTATTGGCCAAAGGTTAGAAGAAGGGATTAAGAAGGGAAAAGTGTCTACTGTTGGTGAATCTTCTAATGGTACAAAGAAATCCTTTGGGAACTTTCAAAGAAAGAAGGAAGGAACCAATGATATCTCGAATGAAAGAAGAATGCCTCGTCAAAAGGCCCAATGCTATGATCAACCATTTGTAGATGTTGTTTCTCTTGCGGTTAATCCTTAACCAGTTCAAGTTCCTCAACGTCAGGCTATTGAACAAAACCAGAACCACAATAGGACCACCTATGATCCTATTCCCATGACTTACATTGAGCTCTATCCTTTGATGGTTCAGAAAGGTCTAATTACAACCAGGAATCTTACTCCTCCAAACCCTCTTCCACCCGGTTTCAGGGCTGATCTTCATCATGCATTCTATCAAGGTGGTGCTGGTCATGATTTGGAAAACTGTTATGCATTGAAGGCTAGAGTACAAGAGTTGATGAGGGAAAATATGTTAGCTTTCAAGGATGTTGGTCCCAATGTAAAACCTAATCCTTTGCCAGAACAGAGTGGCTAAAGAGAAAGCACTTTAGAGTAACCTTTCCTAAAGCCAGTGTTTCAGAAAGGACAACTTCTCCTTGTTGCTGATTAGTCACTAGGCCTTGTTTCTTTCAGTTTGTAATTTCCTTGTTTTGTATTGCGTATTGCATTGAACTTTGTTTGTTTCTGAATGATAATTTTAATGAAATGAGCATTGCATGTTTTGATTCAATTCTACTTACTGTTTTCAAATATATATCTTCTCACTTTCTATATCAAACTTTTACTTATGCAAAGATTAGAGGGAGAATGATGAAAATGAAATACCCAAATTGTTGAACGGTATGCTTTTAAATAAAACTTTGCTGGTGATCTATGGGCATTGTTTCAAATCCCCAAACACTGGGGAAATAAGGAAGTTAATCCCTCGTTCACCCTTTCGAGCCTAGCCGTTGGAGTTTCTTTCTATACGAAAACCCATAATTTTAACCTGGGGCAGGGTAGTTCTCAGTTAATTTGGTTATGCATTCAATTACAAGAGAATCATTCAGTACACCTTTCAATAAGGGTTTCAATCACAAGCTTTCCTCCTCACACATCAAATAAATTTTGGAGATGTCAATCAAAACCAATGATGATTCATCGTAATCGTTAAGCAAGACAGTCACTATCTTCCCAAGAAATATAAAAGGGAGAATCAAAGAAAACGCCCGATAAGTCAGAACCTATGAAGGAGACTTATCATATGAAGGAGACTTATGCAAAATTAGGGCATCCTGCTGAATGTAAGATCAAAAGAAACAGTTCAGGAAAACGTTAGGGATATCAAAAGAAAAATCAAAAGAGAAGTCAATAAATTCTTGACAAACAACAAAATGTTGTTACCATCAAAAGGAAGAAGTGACCACCATCTCAAAATTCTCTTAGCTTGGGAGCCATCATAACTATCACAAGTATAATTCCAAAAATCTCTTGGAACCTAAATGCATAAGTTGAATTAACTGAGCGTGGGACTAGAGATCATCACGAAGAAGGGGGTGGGTCACAATAAAAATTTGAGCCTTATATCCTTTGTTTCTATAACCGTTAACCGAGCCACATTACAACCCTTAAAAGACCTAATTGAAGCAAGGTTTATTTTGAAAGCATACTACAGCAAGGTTGCGTAAACTGACTCCCAAGAGATTTGCCAATCACTTGTTTTGATATCATGTTTGTGCTTCTTCTTTCACTTTGAATATATAAGCCATTGTGTTTTGATCAATAATTCATCTATTGTATAATGATTTTGTTTTCAAAATTTTCTTGAGCATTGCATTAAAATTACCACTTTTGAAATGAACATTTTATTTGCGAGTAAGCACTCATTTTCAAGGAAATTTAAAACAGTTGAGAAACTTGATTAGTGATCATATCAGGGGCACGTTAATTCAAGGTCCTTTTGTTTAAAGATTTTTCAACTCAAAATTTGTTGATCAGAAGATCCCTTCAAGAATCATATTGGGGCAAGATTTCCCACAATCATTTCAAGAACTAAAGCCATGATCAGCTTATCCCCATCAACAGTCAAACTGAAACCATGATCAGTTAGCCTACAACAATCAGTCAATCAGGGGCAATCTTCTTCAGTAATCCCCAAACATGGTTTATTGGTTCTTCTCAGAAGATTATCAGTTTGATACAGTTTCCAGTGTGACAGAGATATGTTCGAGCATCTTCCATAGCAGAGTCGGCAAAGTTCCCCGTGTTGAGGAATCAGTGTTCCAATATTCAAAAGAGTCTACCTTAGTTGTCACAAACAAATTGCATTGCATTGATCATTCATCATGCATAGAAAAATTCAGTATCATACATAGAAATAATTTTCATGGTCATTTATATTTTTCCAAAGTCCTGTTGCTATCAACATCTTACCTTGAGATCTAAGTCCAACTTATTTGGCACCAACCAAAACAAATGTCTGTCTGTATTTTCATTATTTATCCAGTGTTATTCCTGGATGTTCAATTTTTTTCTTACATCCAATGCTATTCTTGGATGTCTTATCTCTTTTATCCAATGCCATTCCTGGATGTCATTTCTTACTTTATTCAATGCCATTCTTAGATGTTGTGATCCTCACTTTATTCAATGCTATTCTTGGATATCGTGATTCCTTTTCTCCAATTCCACTTCGAGATGTCATTTCTCACTTCACTCAATGTCATTCTTAGATGTTGTGATCCTCACTTTATTCAAAGCTATTCTTGGATATCGTGATTCCTTTTCTCTAGTACCACTCCTGGATGTCATTTCTCACTTCATTCAATGCCATTCTTGGATGTTGTGATCCTCACTTTATTCAAAGCTATTCTTGGATATTGTGATTCCTTTTCTCCAGTGTCACTCTTGGATGTCTTTTCTCACTTTATTCAATGTCATTCTTGGATATTGTGATTCTCACTTTATTCAATGCTATTCTTGGATATCGTGATTCCTTTTCTCTAGTGTTAACCTGGATGTCATTTCTCACTTCATTCAATGCCATTCTTGGATGTCGTGATTCCTTTTCCTTTCATTCAAAGCCAGTAATTGGATGTCATATTCCCCACAAAGTTCAGAGTCTCTCATATTATATACTTGTAAAAAAAAATAGTCCATGAATTGCATTTCAGTTGCGTAGGAGGACAAAAATTTGGGTCTTTCTGTATTTAATTACCTTTCGCCATTATTACCATGAGGACTAAAGTCTTTCATGTTATAAGGCTCGAGATAATTAAATAGGGGCAGTTGTAGACTTGGTTTTATCACGGTCTAACCAAGAATCTAAGCGTAGACTTGATCACATTATTCCTAAACAAAAGCTTTTTCAGGGGTTTAGCTTCAAACCAAAACAAACAATACGTAAATGTATAAAATGTTCAACCAAGGTGTCATACCCCAATTTTTGACCCTAAGATCCCTCCCTCCACATTTACAAATTTGCCTTTGCATCTTTTTAAAGTAAAAAATAACCAAAAATCGCATTTTATTGCATTTCATGCATTTTTAACGCCTTAAGCGTCTTTTTGAATTATTTTACTGTCTTCAGAAAAATTGGTTCTATAGGTAGACTAGTAAAAAACGATTCAACACTGTACGAAAATTAGAAAGAAAAATATTTCGAGTTATGACCTTTAATTGTCTGCTTTGTGAATCTACATTTCACGTAGATCATGTTTGTGTGCTTGCTTTATTTTTTCGGTGCAGTTCGTAGTCGCTTTTTTATCGTCAGTGTCTATTTAACCGGGTATTTTAATATTCGATTTTGATCATTTGCAGTCTTTTTTATTAATCTTTGTTGCATGTAGTTTCTTTTAATATATTCATTTTCTTTTTTTCAATTAATTAGGAGTCCCTTTTTAATCGTTTTTCGTTATTTTAGGTCTCGTTTTTTATTCAGAAAAAAATAAAATAAAAATATTTTCTTCTTGATTTTATTTTATTCTTTTATTTTGTATTATTTTCATCATTTATACTTACTTTTTTTATTATTAGTTGCATTTGTTATTATAGAAGAAATGCATGTTTTATGCCCAACTTTGAGGTCATTTGCTATCAATCTCCTTTGAAAATTTGAGAAAACACTAAATCAAAGTTGTAGAGGATGTTTAGGGCTTTCTAAAAAATACAAGAACTCATCTATAGAATTTGTAAGCTGGGAGATATGAATTTATGAAGATGGCACCATGAAATTGTTTTTTCCATGATCAACCAAGTTGCAAAACTCAAACCATTTCTCTACAAATCTTTTTTGTAGCCTATATTGCTTCTAAATATCTCCATAATTTAATCTTTACACCATTAATTGAAGCATTATCCAAGTGGTTAAGTGTTTGTCCATTAAATCATTTCATTTTTACACTAAAGACACCATTGTCATTTTGAAAAAGTCACTTTAATAACAAAACTTTATGCATTGAGCCTATTCTTTGTTGCTTCTAACTTTGAAACATCACAAAACCAACAAGCAACCATCCAATAGTATAGGAGCCACCCTATTGTTCATGAATAAAGCTTCCCAAAGTTCATGGGAACCATAACTTTCACTTTTCTTCACAAAAAGCAATCTAACACCATTTGAATTTGGTACACTTTTTTTATTATATTTTTCCCTCCACAAACCATAAAATTTCCCTATAAATAGAGGAACTTGCCTCTTGTTTCAAGGACACACAAAAAATCTCCCAACTCACTCCCTCACTTGAAAGCTAAAAAATTCCACTTTTTCATAAACTTGTTATTTTTGAGTTCCAAGCAATTTCTATTCAAACTAAGCAAAAACTCTTCATTTTTCCTCTTGGTTATTTTATTTCAAGTTATTAAATAGGTATAATATTTTTCTTATTTTTTATTTAATTCTATTGCATTTTTACTCTTGTTTTGTTTATTTAGTACCTTAATCATCACCATTTTTATAAACTCAATTGATTTTAAATCAAGAGTTAAAAAGTGTTCTTGAACCTCCATCTTCATCTTCTTCTTTTTATTTTTTTTGGATCAAATGAACTTTGATGATTCATCTTGTTCAATTAGGCATGGATTAAGGCTTGATGAACTTTAATCATTTCTAATCTACTTTAAGGTGATCATGAGATTACTTTGAGTACTTTGGGATGGTGATAAGTTTGTCCTAAGGCTTTAAGAAATGTTTGATTGATGTAATGATCTCATAAGCTTCCTTGACTAAGGTCTTGATCCACCCATGTTTGGATTAATTGGACTTTGATGATTCATCTTATTTTTTTATATTTCTTTTTTCTTTTCATTTTCCTTTTTGGTTTAATTTATTTATCTATTTATCATTTATGATTTTATTTAATTTTAATACAATAAAAAATCCAAAAATATTTTATTTATTTAATCAAGTCTTAACTTTATTTTATCTTATGTATTAAATAAAAAAACAAAAATATGTTTGTTGTTTAAATCATTTAGGTCTTGTTGAAAGTTTGTGTGGTCTAATTTCTTGATAAACTCTTGATACCATGATACCATAATTAACTTGCTTACTTGAGTATGACTTTAGTTTCCTTGGGGTTTATACCATGTTTAAGTGAAGATTAATACCATGAAGATGTTTGATTCAAACTATTTTATGCTTAGTAAATGATTAATATTTATACATTTATATTTAATATCTTCAAAAAATCATTAAAAAAATATGTTTTCTTTAAATTAATTGGTATAAATTTTTAATACTTGTTAATATAATCTTTTGATAAAATGTTGATATTAGTGTCATACCATTGGAATGTCTTTGTCTTTTGTTGTCCATACCATGAATTAATTAGACTTTATTCTTTTTCAAATGACTAAAGCATAATTAGAATGTGAAACTTTTGTCTTTAAAACCCTAATTTGACTCTTTGATCTTTAGCTTTTCAATGTCAATATAACTTGTTTCTTTGATATTCTTTCCCATAATTCATATGACATTCGGCCCCAATCCATTCCTGGGGGAATACGGTATTGCACATTGTCTCCATGAGGGAAACGAAACATTTCACTTAACGCATCCCGGTGCAGCGTATGTTCTTGGTTAAACATTTGAAACGTGATTGCTCCAATGAGATGTTCATCAGCATCGTCGGGAGTGAGGTAAGCGTAGGAACTCAAGAACTTCAAAGTTAGAGCCTCATAAGTAGGTAAATTCATCGTGCTCACGAAACTCAGACCTACCTTGTCGAGCAAACCTTGCACATTGTTAAGAAACCCTAGATCCCGCAAGCAGTTGTTGCCGATATAGCGTGTGGATGTAAGTCCTCTTCGATAAAATTTTCGATATTTTTCTCGTTGGAGTTCGCCTGCTTCGCCTTGACGAAGCACGAGATGATTCATGTCGGGTCCTTCTTGGTTGGCCATAATAGAATTTTGACAAAGATAGGAAAAGATATGGTGTTTGTGTAGTGAAATAAAAATAGGTGTGATGGAATGAGGTTGATGGAAGAAGGGGTTTAAATAGAGAGAAGTTATGAGTGGGTAATGAATGTGCAGTAATGGTTTAGAATTTTGAAAGTTGAAAGTTATAGGAATTATGAAATATAAATGTGTGGTAGGTAGTGGGTTTTTAATAATGAAAGTTATAAAAGAATGTGGTGTATGGAAATGATAAAAGAATGAGTGAATAGTGGTGGTCAAAGTCTTAGGTCAAAAAAATAAATATAGTTCAATGCATGGTCAAGAGAAAAGCTGAAAATTTGCGTGGAACTTTATCACATGCGTGGGACATCATCACATTGTGTGGTGGACAAGCTCTGTGACATCCGTCACGGGCAGAACAAGGCTGTCGGTCGGCAGGTTTATGACATGACGGTCGGCATCGGCTGATTATGCTATGACGAACGGCAGGAGGTAGATTGGTGGGAATGAAGACAAGGTATCACGAGTTGAAAGACGACAGGCATGCGTATAAGGCCTTATTTGACCATTGCATGTAACATTATTGGACAAAAATAAGCCTATGTTGTCATCTTGCCTGCTACGGATACATATAAATATATATAAATATATATATATATATATTTAATAATAATGTGTAGATCAATTAGGAAATTATAGAAAATATTAATTTAGTATACTGATAGGAAGAGTAAAATATAGCTAGTACAAAACTCAATAATATTAGTAATGTAAGCGCGAATAATTGATTCGAGGTAAAATCGACTGTCAGTATAATTATCGATATTTTGTGGGAGCAGTGTAATAGTATCAATATAAGGAATGCATAGGTAATCGAATGAAATTTTAAAATAACTGAAAAAGATTGACATAAAATAGAAAAAATGAAAATGAGAAAAAGAATGAAATAAAAACTTATGTGTTGCCTCCGACACAGCGCTTGTTTAACGTCGATAGCTCGACGGCTTAAGAGTGAAGCACTCAAGGTGGTTCTCTCGAGAATGACTCCTCGGTTGAACTTTTAGTAATCGTTGTTTTCCATGGCCACTTATCGAGCCATCTCACATATCCATCACCTTTTCTTTTCTTTCTTCTGTGGGGTGGTTCATTCTTTTGAATTTATGATGATGGTTCTGGATCTATCCTAAGTATTAGCTTTTCAAGTTTGTGCTTATTGATATTATCCACCACCTCAAATGCTAATCTTACCCTCTGAATAGAAATGATATCCCTAGTTTCGTGGTCCTCTAACTTCCTCTTTTTATGGGAGACTTCAAACAAGCTTGTATTGGTGTCGATATTTTCCCATACCTCCATGTACATTTTGGATCGGGAGTCTACATTAGCTTCCACAAAACTTTGCGGGAAGGGAATCGGTGGGGTATAGGGAGGAGGAACAACAATAGGTGCTTCCTTCTCTACCTCTTCTACAACCTCCCTTTCAGATGGTGTTGGTGGATTTTTCTCAATCTCCACTCTTTTCTCACAGGAACTCTCCTCGAACTCGTCATCACTCTTTTCTTGTGGTGCCTCGAAATGTTGAGATTAGGAGTTGCAGAGGTAATTTGGGTGAGAATGAATTGGTGGCGTAGCATTGAAATTCTCCAATAGTATTTCGAGATCGGATTTATATGATCCAGGTGATTCCTCGAAATACTGGGAGTGGAGGTTGTAGAAGAAATGTGGGTGATACATAGCAGTTGAAAATAGAATGTCGTAGTCTATACGGTGCAACAGCAGAATAACAATATTGACTTTTGTTCCCCGGCAATGGCGCCAAAAACTTGATCATGACTTTATGTGTCTATAAATTAGGAGACTGCAAGTGCACACTCGTGACGTGTAGTTTTAAAAGATATAGAATCCACAGGGACCAATGTCAACCTTCTGTATTCTATCGTTGCTTTGTAAAGTTAAGGCTAGCGATATTTTAATTATGTTTTAGGAGGGAAATAAAACTAAATCTACATAAAATATTAATAAACGGATACCGGTATGTAATTCGTCTAACTTAGGTGATCCAAAGTTCCATTGGCCAGGTTCTTTATCAAATCAAATATCTTTATTAAATATGTCCGTTTAAAAGTCCTCCTCTCAAACTCTCGCTCTATTGACTTAGACTGCGATCCTAACTCATAATGTACGCTCTCGCTGTCCCATTAGATTTAGAAATTCTTTTTGAAAACAACAGAATTAATAAAATGCCTTTTTCATGTAAATATTATTTAATTAAAAACCCTCGTCTCAAACTCTCGCTCTGTTGACTTAGATTATGCTAATATTCCCTAACGTACGCTCTCGCTGTCCCGCCGAGTTTAAAAACACTTTTTGAAAATAAATAAATATCTAATCAGTTTTAATACGCTCTCGCTGTCCTTGAAACTAATGTCAAGTGTCTACTATCCGGTTAAATATCTCAAACTCTCGTTCTGTTGATTTTTAACCTTAGTCCAATTCTAAAATCTCAAACTTTCGCTCTGTTGATTTTATAAACTTTTATAAATTCAATTAGACACTAAAACCAGAAAAAGGTGATTTTCAATAAAACATTATTTAGGCCAGTTTATTTCGGATCCCTTCGGTTAGATTAATTTACATATCGATACCAAATTGATTTAACTAAACATACTCATTAAATCAAACATGCATAAATGATAAGTGCCAAATTGTAGTTATTTTGTGTATGTAAGTAGTGGCACTTATCGATACTTTTTGTAATACCGTTTGAATAATTCCCCGTTTTTGTGTATATTTGTATCGTTTGTGTTTTGTTACGTTTTCGTGTAAATATATACCGTTTGATAGTTTTGTTGTCTTTTTGTAGGTATTTATGTCTGTTCGAAGCTTTGAGGAATAAAGTATCGAAGACACGGCGGCAAACGCGTTTTTGAAGAAATAAAAGTTGTTGTTCTGTTGAGCCCGCTTAACGCACTTTTTTGGCGCTAAGCGCGGTCTGGAAATTTTGAAGACCAAGTCTGGCAGAAAGTAGGGTGCTTAGCGCGGGTATGTGGCGCTAAGCGCGCTCAGGAGGTTTAAGAAAAATAAAGGACAGCGCGCTAAGCGCGGTAGGCGTGCTTAGCGCGGTCTGCGATTTTGTTAGCTGAAGATTTCGTTTAGGAAGAATATCCTTTGAAGAATTACAATTCGAAGGAAGATGGTTACTGATGACCATTTCTGATTTTAAAAATGGCTACTGATGGCCATGTTTCGAGAATGTTGGTTTGAGTTGGAGTAAAGATGGTTAGACTTGGAGCTAATTCGAAGAAGGTTATCTTTAAAGACTTAAACATTTTTGCGAAATACGTAAAGTACTGAAGCTTGACGTGTTTTCGTGGCTTTCTCAATTCTGATCATGTTGCCACGCGTCGAAAGAGGATTCAGGCGGGAGGATTTGAATTTCGAAGTAGTTTGTGTAACTGCACAAAGACAGATGGCATCCCAGGGATTCTTGTAGGCAACGTGGCATCAGATTAGTGTAGGACCGTTAGGGTCGAATTTAGTATAAATAAGGATCTTAATGTTAGAATTCCGGGTGTTCATTTTGTACAAATCACTCACAAACCACTCAAGTATCAAGTGTTTAGAGAACGAGTTCGCTGAGAAATGTACGTATGACACCAACGCCAGTTTAATACATTTGTATTTCTTTTTATTCAAGAATCTTTTCATTATTACTGCTTTCATTTACTTCCTGTTATTTACATTCCTGCACTTCTTTATTTTGTCCAACTTTCATTTCGAAGCACTTTGTATTTCTGCATTTTACATTCTTGCACGTTACATTCCTGCACTTTACATTTCTGCAGTTTATACGCTTTTATTTATATTTCTTTGTCGAAAGACATACTTATGTGTATAACAAGTGTTATTTTAAGTAAACATTCACATGATCATATCATAAACAAGTTTTCTCGAAGCCAGAACAAACAAGCATGAATCAAATCATATCGAAAGACAATTGTTTGACTATGTCCTAGGATCAATCTAGTCGATCCTGCGAGTAACCAAAGTATACTTTATAGTTTGGAGGACTAGCAGTTGTTTACCGGAAATCACCGTAAACAAATTGGCACGCCCAGTGGGACAGTGTCAAACAGATTGTTATTAATTGATTGTTTTGTTTTGTCTAGAAAATATCAAGACCTTGTATGAAACTTAGGAACGGTAAGTCAACCAACAGTGCACAACTGATTCCTAAACGAAGGTACAACAAGAAAATGGTCAATGCGGCCAGTGGAGGGGAAGATCAGGATCCCCCACAAGGGTCAGGAACAGTAGCAGCAAATTCTACACATGTTTCGACTTCTACTCAAGAGGCGCAGGCTATACCGGTTTCAACAGGATCTGAACCTATAGGTAGTTCCCAGGCGATACCCGAAAATACTACAGGGATGACAGGGACTGTGCCAGTTTCGAGTTCGACCACCGCGCCTCCATTCATCAGCGCGAGCGAGATACCACCTTTCTCGACAAACGCTGCAAGTCAATTATTTTCCCCAGGACCATCATCCACCTTCGAAGGATGGAGACCCAACAATCCATATGGAATGCCATATTCATATATGACAGGTTTACGAGGACCAGGGCCTACATACACTACAACTAACCCGGCGGCATTTTCGCCGAATGTCAGTTCGATAGGTCGAAGCGCACAGAATACCGGTTTCTCTGCCAAAATACCCCCTTTCACTACAAATAGTCAAGCAGCATTTCGACAAGAAATGGATGCAAGTAACCATGATATGTTAGGAACCCTTGCTAAAGAATTGGGGTCGATTTTGAATCCATTAGCAACAAACATTGCCAGGACTAACCAGGATAATGTGGAAACTTTCCAGAAAATATCATCTCAAATAAATCAAATGGCGGATTTTTTAGGAGTTCCACAAAATAGGCGAAGAAACAACCAATCAACCTATCAGGAAGGGGAACCTATTCTAGAACCAGTTTGAACCGCAATACAGCCACCTAGGCCAACACCTGTCGAACGAAACCAAGTGATAGATTTAGAAACTCGAAGTCAAACGACTAACGTTGGCCAACAAGCAGTTGCCCAGCAACAGCCTAATCTAGTTGTAGTGAGAAGGAACGAACATCCTGACGAAGTTGTGCATAGGGTTAGGAGAGACAATTTGGCAACAGAGAACAATCTCACTGCCATGATAGAGAGAATAATGGCTAACAATGGCCTCAATACTGGACTCCGACGTCCAAATTATACATCCCCCATAGCAGAATATGTTATGCAAACAGAATTGCCAAGGGGTACCAAAGTACCAAAATTCACTAAATTTTCAGGGGACACAAATGAATCAACGGTGGAACACATAGCCAGATATCTAACAGAAGCAGGGGATCTAGCAGGGAACGAAGATTTGAGAATTAAATACTTCCCTAGTTCGCTAACAAAGAATGCTTTTGTTTGGTTCACCACCTTACCCCCAAATTCCATAGATGCATGGGCACAATTGGAGAGATTATTCCATGAACAGTTTTACATGGGTCAAACCAAGATAAGTCTGAAAGAATTGGCTAGCATCAAGAGGAAGTTCACGGAGAATATAGATGATTACTTAAATAGGTTCCATTTGTTAAAATCAAGATGCTTCACGACTGTCCCAGAGCATGAATTAGTCGAAATGGCTGCAGGCGGTTTAGATTATTCAATTCGAAAGAAATTGGATACTCAATACCTAAGGGACATGGCCCAATTGGCAGACAGGGTTCGACAAGTCGAACGACTTAAAGCAGAAAAGGCCAGAGCAAATAAAAGTTACAAGAAAGAAAAAATAGCATACGTTGAGGCTGAAGACGTCGACGGTGAATCTTTCGAAGATTCATACAGCATGGAAGAGGTCGAAATAGACCTAGCGCAGTTAAAAGAAGCGCCACCTTATTCTTGCAAATTGCTCACACCGGCCAATGGAAAAAATCCAGTAGAGAATGATAAAAACGATAGATTTCCGAAGAAAACTTATACATTTGACGTCACTAAATGTGACGAAATATTTGATTTGTTAGTAAAAGATGGTCAGATGATAGTGCCTCCTAATTCCAAAGTTCCTCCGTTAGAACAACGGAAGAAACGAGGCTTTTGCAAATATCATGGTTTTTTAGGCCATAAAACCTCACAATGTTTTCTTTTCAGGGTTAATTCAAAATGCTATCAAGGACGGACGTCTGAAATTCGCTGACAAAACCAAGAGTCATATGAAGGTTGACACAGACCCTTTGAATGTTGCTGGCACTAACCTGTGTGAACCACTTGACGTCAACATGGTGGAAATGTCTGAAGTAGATGTTGTTGAATCGGAGACAATTTCAACTGGAAAGCAGGCTACTGAAAGCCTAAATGACAACAAAGTCTTCAATACTAATGTTGAAGAATCTTTCGATGCAGCTATAACTGAAGATCTAAAAGGAAAAACTAGTGAGGCCACTGAAGACCTCAGGATGAAACTTCAGCAGATACAGATTTCTGAAGCTCCTCCGGCAGTTTTTAACATGGTCAATGTTAGGCGTCCTTTGTCTGAAATAGAAGAACTAGAAAAATGGCTGATAAGTGTTACGACCGACTTTAAATTATAAGTTATAAAACTTAACCTACAGAGTCGCCACCTACGTTTTATTTTATCCTAAGGATAAGGGTAAACATGGAAAAAAACCTAATTATAGAGAAATTGGGTAAGTTGAGAAATTAGGGTTGAGGGAAGGTGTTAGGCACCCTTAACCCTTCCTTAAGGTTTTCTATATGTCTCTAAGGTTTGTAAGAGTATTACAGTAAGGTTTATGGTCTATAAAAAATTAAGGTTAAAAGTAGGGCAGAGAATAAGATCTCAAACCTACTTAATTTTAGAGAAAGGGGACTCGTTCCGGTTGCCCGGATGCCTACGTACCTCCTTAATAGAGGATCAGAGTCAACGTAGTTCGTAGGGGGTTTGTTGGTGTTTTTTATGGGATTGTACGTTATTTTGTATGTTGAGTGTATTTTACGTAGTTCGCAGTTTTACCGTAGTTCGTAGTTATGAAAAAAAATTGGTGTACAATCCCTTTTTCGTAATTTTGTATATTTAAATAATTATGTTAAATGTGTTAATTTGAATCGAAATAATTTAAGTATTTTAAAGGTTGATTAAAATAATTATAATTAAATAAATTGAATATTTAAATTGATTTACGCATTCTTAGCGACATGCATTCGATTATCACTAAAGGCATTAACCGATTGCGCATGATTTTAATTGTGTTTTGCGTAATTGATTGGTACGACATTAGCAGTCGATCAATTCGAAGACGTAATGAAATTATCATTCACCCGCCGTTTTATTCATGATAAGGGTTAAAATATTTTTGATTGAAAATGTTGTTTTTGTTATTTTTTGAATATTTTGAACCTATATACAAATCGAGAATTATCTACGAGTAGTATAAACTTTAGATTTTAATCGGAGAATTAGAAATATTTACAAGCTAATGATTTAATTCAAAGACTTAGAATCTATTTTTTTGTATTTTATTTATCTTGTATTGTTTTTGGTGTTTTAAATTAAAATAAGTGTATTATTTACTAATTTGATTTAATACAAATTCTTGTTCTTCAAAAGAAAAGCTAAAAGACAAATTGAAAAATAAATAAATAAAAAAAGAAAAAAAGAAAAATTCTAAACAACACAAAGTGAGTATGATAGACATTTAGGTGCAAAACCAACTTCTTCCACGTTGCAGCAAAACTCATTACTAAATAATATAATAATAATAATTATATATGTAATGGATGATGATAAATAAGGATAAGAACAAAATGTATCTCTCTTTTTATATCTGTGAGAGCACCAGATCAGAAAACCAAAATCCATTTTTTGCTCTTATAAGTTCTCTTGGTTCTATTTATTTTGTCTATCCACACAATCAAAACAACCAAGCAAATTTCATGAATAAAGAAAAATCAAATAGTGTAAGAACCTGAATGCTATGGCTGACTCGAATGGAGGCACAAGATATTCCGACTGGGAATGGTGGTGGTTGCCTGCGGTGCTGTTGCGTCGGAGCTACAGAGTCAAGTTCTTTTCGGTGTTTTTCTTTTCGTGTTTTCTTCCGTTTTTCCTCCCCCCTTTACTAATGATTTCTTTTGTTTTTATACAAAAAAAAAAAAAAAATGCCTTCAAATTCATTAGTGATCAATTTCCATTAGTGTGAATTGATTTCATGTCGGATGATCAATTGTGAATTTGGAAACATTTCGATTTTATATTTTTTGTAATTACTCTGTTCATAAAGAGTTGATTTTTATTATTTTTTTTATACCGAATCCGATCCTTGTTTATGTACGTGACGAGGTGATGGAACTTTCTCTTTTTGTTTTGATCTAATTTTTAATGCTTACGGAATATCTTTTGTTGCTAATTTTTTCTATTCTTTTGACCCATTCTTTGATGATACTGAGGCCAATTGGTAACAAGAGTGGTATTAAAATAATAATAATAAAACCAATAATATTTGTTAATAACAATGAAAAAGACTAATAATAATTTAAACTTGTTAATTAATACTACAATCTACCATTTCTATTCCTGACAGTGAGAGCTATAACAAGAAATATAGTTTTTTTTTTAATGATTTTTTTAATTAAAAAGGGTGATAAATGATATATATAAAAAAAATAGTGCAATATTTTTTTCTTTTGATAATAATAATGATAAAACTATACAATCTTATAAATAACTCCTAAAAATTAGAATTAATATTTTTTATTTTCATTTTAGTAGTAACAGTAACGTGAGCATAAAACTCTATCTAATACTAGCCTTTAAAATAATCTTATACTTCAAACAAAAACAAATAATTATTTAAGAAAATTTATTCAATAATAACAATAATAATATAAAAATCTAACTTCTAATATATAAATTAAACTGTTAGTATAAATCAAAAATAACTCAAAGAAATTTATAACACCCAATTTTGAAAATCATTTGATTCCTTTGAAAATAAAGCGGTCAAATTTGGGGTATGACAATAAGGGAGAAAGGAAACATTGAAATCCCACCAAGAGGGGAAAGATTGAAAGATTATCTCTGGAATTGTCATGAGAAAAACGGTGGAAAAATGCTGATGTGCCCGAGATGTTCAATCATGCTGAATCAAAGGGTTCAGGCTAATTTTGAAAGGGCCTTACGAGAAAGATTGGAACAACCCGGGAGAGGAGGAAACCCATTGCTGAAGGTGTATCCAAGGATGGAAGAAAGCTTGGTGGGTTTCTTGGTCAAGTGTCATAAGGAAAATACTGAGATTGCATTGTGTCCCAGATGTGGAGCAGTCTATGACGAATTGCTAGCACGATCATTCGAAAGGGTTTATTTCTACATGGGTCAAGAAACCCAGGGGCTTCGTCCCAACCTGTATGGGTTCGACATATGGACCCCATCGAAGAGGCCTGACAGCCCACATCCTAGAGCTCGAAGGGTCACGTTCAAAGTCCCCGCAGACATACCCAGGGATAGATGGATGCAAGCTGATGCGAGAACCAACAAATGGCGAAGTTGGGACCAAGGGGGAAGGACTGCAATGGCATACAGGAAGCAATTTCACACCTCAAATCGAGAGATGTACAGGTTGGAGAATTACAAAGGCAAAAATCCTATGTCCAGATCTCAATGGAGAAGGCATCAGAGGATGAAGAAGGCCCAAGGAGAATACAAACCAAGGGAGATTGGAGAGTCTAGTAGCAACCAATTCCAAACCCAGGGGGCAAGGATAAGTAAACCTCCAGTAGAACGCAAATTGTTCGACTCTGAAAATGAGAAGGAAGAGGAGAAGATGCATTCCAGCCCTTGGAAAGAGGACGATAGAATGACAAACGATTTCGACTCAGATGGAGTATCGTCCATAAACCTCAATTGCAATGTTGTGTCAGTGCTTCCCCACGAGTTTAATCAAGAAACAGAAGCTGAAGATTGTGAGGAAGCTGATATGGAAGAGATGGCAAGGCACAAGCCTGTGTGTTATTATGTGCTAAACAACGGGGCAGTTGAAGAGCAGAATGCATTCTTCGAGAGGCCAAATGAAGGTATGAGAAATCATCTAAAACCAGTCTTCATAAGGGCTAAGATTGAAAATGTTGGAATTAACAAAGTCCTGGTAGATGGAGGGGCAGCAGTGAACCTAATGCCCCAGTACTGATATAAGGCCACATAATATGGTCTTGTCTAACTACGAAGGCAAAATCGGGCAAACTCTTGGTGTCATTCAAGTGAATTTAACTGTGGGTTCGGTCACTAGACCAACGATGTTCATGGTGATACCATCGAAGGCAAACTACAATCTTTTGCTAGGAAGAGAGTGGATCCATGGAATTGCTGCGGTGCCTTCGACAATGCATCAAAGATTAACCATTTGGAGGGAAGATGGTATAGTAGAGAACATTGAAGGGGATCAGAGTTACTACATGGCTGAAGTTAACCAAGTCAATAAAACCAGTTTTGACAGGAATTTGGCAAACATAGTGTAGCAACCTGCCCTAAAAATTAAATTTAGAGTCGCCACCTATTCTGAAGGGCGAATAGGAAACCCTACGCAGTTTAGAGATCGGGGTAAGTTATTATAATCAGGTTGAGGGGAGGAAGTATGCACCCTCAACCCTTTCTTAAAGGCTGCATTATAACATTAAAGGTTTATGGCAGTATTCAAGGTTAATAGCTAAGGAATTGAAAAGGGTTAAAAATTAAGGTAAAAAGATGAATTGAAATTATAGGGGGGGAGACTTGCCTTGTTACCAAGTGCCTACGTACCTCCTTATGGAGGATCAGAGTCAACGTAGTTCTGGCACAGGGTTGTACGCCTTAGAATTAGAAATTGTGGTTTGACATTGTTTAAAGGCTTTTTGAATGGCCTATCGTAGTTTTGAAATTTGTTTTGAAAGGTGAAAATGTTTTGAGGTTTGGCATACAACCCTGATTTGATTTGGCACCGTTAGATGCGGTGACCAATAGGTTTGGTCAGTATAGCTAACGGATTACGGGGCATTGTTGATTACTCAGATCGATAGATTGATCGTCGCGGGCAGCAAATTAAAATCTATTTTAATTTTATGTATTTTTTATCTCTCGTCTAATGCGACTAATAGCTTTAGTCGGGTCGAGGAGAGAACTAATTAATCAAATTATTATTACCGAATAAATTACTTCTCGTCTAATGCGACTAATAGGTTTAGTCGGTTCGAGGAGAAAATTAAAATTAAGTTATATAAAAAAATCAATTAAATAATTTAAAATAATTTTATTAAAAATTAACTATGGTTTTTTTGAAAGGGGGGTGTATTTTGCAATCAGAGATAGAAACTATGGGTGTCCTAAGAGCAAAGGGCCAGGCCCATTAGCATTAAGGATCCGTTGGATCCAATGTTGCGCAGGTGTGGTGTTAGGGTGTGTCTAAGAGGTTGTAATCGTTGGATCTAGAGCCAAGCTAATCCTATGGCTTGCATGTGTTTGGCGTTGGGGGAGCATGGAAAAGGAAGCACACTGAATCATGTTCAGTGATGCTTGCCAAGTGTCCATGGAAGGACAAGTGGCGATGATTCGATGGTGGGCAAAGGATGCATCACAAGCAAAACCAAAGAATTCCCTCATTATCCCCGATTCCCTCTCTTTCGTCTCATTCTCTCTCTCGTTGGCTCTCTCTCTTCTTTCAAAACCGAAACCCAGAAAAACAAACACAATCCCCCCACCGGCCACCGTAGAACCCAGATTCCGATGAAGATCCTCATGATCTTCATCGTCCCAAACCCAAACCTTCAATACTTTTACCCAGAAAAATCCAGAATTAAGAACAATCGGCACCCTAACCCAGATAAGCGTAAACCCCGATCCTAGACTCGAACCAAAATCCCCAGCAATTTAAATTAGATGCATGCAATCACATATTCATAAGCTAAGTCTGGATTTAGGGTTACCTTACTTTCTTCAATTTTTGGATCGTGTTAGCTCCAAATCCTCCTCTAATCTCCTTCTTCTCTGTGTGCAGGTACGGAGACGAAAGTGAAGCGGCGGCGCAAAGGTTTTGTTCACGGAGGCGCTCAATCTCTCTTCCCAGCAAAAAAATTCCGACCCTGCTCTGTTCTTCTTCTTCTATTCTTATAGCTTTAGGGTTTAGTTAAGTTAGGAAAAATTAGATTCAGATTTGATTCGTTTTTTAGGTTAGAGATTGATTCGTTTGTAAATTAGTTTGTAAAATTATCAATAAGAATTATTTAATTTGATTCTCTTCTGTTAATATTTGATTCAATTTGCGTTATTGTTTGATCCGAGATTTGATTGAAGATTGTTTTCTTAAGATTCATTTGCATTTGCGTTTTGATTCGTGGGCTTGGGCGAAGATTGAAGCTAGGGTTTGTGTGTTGGCCGCCGCTGGTAATGCAAGTTGGGGAGCTAGGGTTTACGCTGGGGAAGGGACAATGAATAGGAACCGGGTTCGATTTGACCCGACTCGTATCTTGCTCCGTGGCCCATAATCTGATCCGTGGCCCCAAGACTCCTAATCCGGCCCATTTACTTGCAAAAACGTGTTGGACAAAAAACAGACCAAAAAAACTCAGCAAAATCCACATAACTCATTTACTTAATTGACTAATTAACTAATAAACACAATAAAACTAATTAATAATATTCTAATAACAGTAATTAGCACCAATTAATTATATTAGTATTAAAAATAAAACTTGATTAATCTTAATAACCCAATATTAATTTTAAAGCTAGTATTATGAATTAATAAATTATGATTAATAATAATGTAAATGGTTAAATGGTGATAAACAAATGGGCCTATTGGGCCCCAAATTTTCTATTTCTAGCAAGACACCCCTCTACTTTTTCCTACGAAATCAAAAAAGAAGAAAGAAAAAAACCCAAGTGCCAATTGATTTTAGAGATTTTTGCTATTTACACCCTCTTTTTTCTTTGATCAATTTATTAAGGGAATTTTATAAGAGAGCGAGTTTAATAATAGGTATATTAAACCCTATGGCTCTTAATTTTTAACACCCTTAACAAATTAAAAAAGCGAATTATAACGGGTAAATTTTGGGGTATGACAGCTGCCCCTATTTAATTATCTTGGATTGAATGGTGTGAGAATACGCAAGTCTCACGCTTTTCGAATCGAAGAGTTATTAAATAATGGAAGACCCCTAAATTTACCTCGTGCTTGAGTGCGAGGGAAAGAATCGTCCTGCTAAAGCCTGAATCTTACATAGCAAGGACTCGTAGCTGGCTGCGTAGAAAGTGGTTACCTTGCTATAGTGCTAGAAAGGGTTTGCAGTTCGTAGGTAACCCACTTACTATAGTCCTAGTAAGTCGTCGCGGTTGGTATACCCACTCCCTATCGTAGTTTGAATAAGCTTATCGTAGATGGTAGGGGCCCACTTACTATTATGCTAGTAAGTCGTCGCAGTTTTGCCATACCTGCTTACTATCGTAGCTGGAGTGAGTTTATCGTAGATGGTATGACCCACTTACTATCATCCTAGTAAGTCGTCGCACTCAATCATACCTACTCATTATCGTAGTTGGAGTAAGCTTATCGTAGGTGGTATGACACACTTACTATTATGCTAGTAAGTCGTCGCAGTTTGCCATACCTGCTTACTATCGTAGCTGGAGTGAGTTTATCGTAGGTGGTATGACCCGCTTACTATCATCCTAGTAAGTCTTCGCAGTCAGTCATACCTACTCACTATCGTAGTTGGAGTAAGCTTATCGTAGGTGGTATGACACACTTACTATTATGCTAGTAAGTCGTCGCAGTTTGCCATACCTGCTTACTATCGTGGCTCGAGCGAGTTTATCGTAGATGGTATGACCCACTTACTATCATCCTAGTAAGTCGTCGCAGTCAGTCATACCTACTCACTATCGTAGTTGGAGTAAGCTTATCGTAGGTGGTATGACACACTTACTATTATGCTAGTAAGTCGTCGCAGTTTGCCATACCTGCTTACTATCGTGGTTTTGATTAATCCCAGAAGGGCTACTTGCTATAGCTCTAGCAAATGCTCACCCAGGCCAAAAAAGATTCACTTGCCTTGATACGGACAAGTTTACCTGCATAGAAGGTTACTTTACAAATGCATTATGCGTATGCTTATGATCTTGTTGTTTGTATGATGTGACCGTATGAATGTTTGCGTGCGGATGTTGTGTGTATGAATGTTGGTGTGCCAACGGTGTTTGTGTGTAAATGAATGTGTATATGCGATGACTTTAACGTTTTTATCTCTTTGTCACCCATTGAGTTTGTTTAACCCCTTTTGAAATGTTCGTGAATCTCGATTTGGATTGCATTTGAATGATCCATTGATATTATCCTTCATGAAAGAGTTGTATTAGATCAGAATGATCGCAGCGTAGGGTGTATGTAGCCTTTCGGAGATTTCGTGGTTTTATCCTATTGCTTTTGTATTAAAAGTTTGTAAGCTTCTCATGTTAAATCCGAGTTAAAGCTTATGAAAATAATTTATCCTTTGCAAATGGTATTGAAATGAGAAAGAAAGCGTAGGATGCAAGAAAAAAAGACTTTTATTGATATTGCCTTGAATTGGCGAGTGTACAAAAATGCGAAAAAAGGAAATGACAAATAGAAATGATATTAATACTGATGCTGCTCCTTTGTTATCGAGGGTCCGAGTAATCCTTCGACCTTAGAAGTAGATGATTGCACGAATCCTTATCCTTCGTAGTTTGCCTTTGGCTTATATCTGGTAATCCTGCCTTTGTTAGGCATAATACTTCTTGACCGCATCAGAGTTGATGGGGTGCGGTAGCTCGTCCCCATCCATTGTAGTGAGAACTAATGCTCCTCCTGAGAACACTGTCTTTACAATATATGGACCTTCGTAGTTAGGTGTCCATTTTCCACGGGCGTCAAGTCGTGGTAATAGTATTTTCTTGAGATTAATATCACCTTCTTTGTAAGTTCGAGGCCGGACCTTTTTATCGAACGCCTTTTTCATCCTTTTCTAATAGCGTTTCCCGTGACACAAAGCCGTCAGCCGCTTTTCTTCAACGAGATTAAGCTGATCAAAACAAATTTTTACCCATTCCGATTCTTCTAACTTCGTGTCGGCTAGGACTCTTAATGAAGGAATTTCCACTTCGATAGGGAGGACTGCTTCCATACCGTAAACCAAAGAGAATGGTGTTGCTCCTGTAGATGTGCGCACCGAGGTTCTATAACCGTGTAGGGCGAAGGGAAGCATTTCGTGCCAATCCTTGTATGTTTTCACCATATTTTGTATTATCTTTTTGATATTTTTATTCGCGGCTTCGACAACGCCGTTCATTTTAGGCCTGTATGGTGAAGAATTGTGGTGTTCAATCTTGAACTCCTCGCACAGCTCCCTCATCATGTTGTTGTTTAGATTCGACCCGTTGTCGGTGATAATCCTGTTTGGAACCCCATACCGACATATGATGTTATGCTTGATGAACCGAGTGACTACTTGTCTCGTCACGTTGGTGTAAGAGGCAGCTTCGACCCATTTGGTGAAGTAGTCTATGGCAACTAATATGAATCGATGTCCATTTGAAGCTTTTGGTTCGATCATCCCTATCATGTCAATCCCCCACATTGCGAATGGCCACGGTGAACTCAAAACGTTCAACGGATTTGGCGGTACATGTACTTTGTCAGCGTAAATTTGGAACTTGTGACATGTTCTTGCATATTGGAAACAGTCAACTTCTATTGTCAACGAGTAGTACCCCGCTCGCAGTATTTTTCTTGCCATTGAGTGTCCATTTGCATGAGTTCCGAAGGTTCCTTCGTGTACTTCTCTGATAATCTCCCTGGCCTCATTTTTATCCACACACCTTAGTAACACCGAGTCGTAATTTCGTTTGTATAGGATATTCCCGCTCAGGAAGAACTTAGCTGCCAATCTCCTTAGTGTCTTTTTATCAATCGTAGAGGCGTTCTCCGGGTATTCTTGTTTCTCCAAGTACCTTTTGATATCATGGTACCATGGTTTGTTGTCAGGTTGCTCCTCGATTGTGAGACAATAAGCGGGCTCATCAAAGTGCCTAACCGTTATATGTGGTTCATGGTTTGGCCAGGTCACTTTGAACATAGAGGAAAGTGTCGCTAATGCGTCAGCCATTTGATTTTCCTCCCTTGGGATATGAGTAAAAGTGATTGTCTCAAACTCAGCCATTAACTCCAGTATAAGGTCTCGATATGGGATTAGCTTTGCATCTCGAGTATCCCATTCTTTATTGACTTGGTGGATTACCAGCGCTGAATCCCCATACACCTCAAGTAGTTTGATCCTTAGATTGATTGCAGCTTCTAACCCCAATACGCATGCTTCATATTCTGCAATGTTGTTGGTGCAGTCAAAGCATAGTCTTGCAGTGAAGGGTAAGTGCCGATTGTCAGGAGATGTCAAGACTGCCCCTATACCATGTCCTAGTGCATTTGAGGCACCGTCGAACATAAGTGTCCACATTGCCCCTGGTTTAGGTCCTTCGTCGGGGCCTGGTATTTCGTAGTCCCTTACCACCATGATATCTTCGTCAGGAAAGTCGAACTTCATAGATTGGTATTCTTCTAGGGGTTGATGAGCGAGATGTTCTGCCAGTACACTCCCTTTTATCGCCTTTTGGGTGACGTATTGTATGTCGTATTCTGACAGTAACATTTGCCATCTTGCAATTCTACCTGTGAGAGCCTGTTTTTCGAACACGTATTTCAAAGGATCCATTCTCGATATCAGCCATGTGGAATGGTTCAGCATATATTGCCTTAGACGTTTGGAGGCCCATGCTAGGGAACAACATGTCTTTTCCAATGGTGAATATCGAGATTCGCAATCCGTGAATTTCTTGCTTAGATAGTAGATAGCGTGTTCTTTCCTGCCTGTTTCATCCTGTTGCCCCAGTACGCACCCCATAGACCTCTCGAGAACTGTGAGGTACATGATCAGTGGTCTCCCTGGTACAGGAGGTAAAAGTATCGGTGGTTCTTGCAAGTAGTTCTTTATAGTTTCGAAGGCTACCTGACAATCGTTATTCCACTTGATAGGTTGATCTTTCCTGAGCAGCTTGAATATAGGCTCACATGTAGCCGTTAGATGTGAAATAAACCTTGAGATGTAATTCAATCGACCCAAGAACCCACGAACCTCTTTTTCTGTCTTTGGAACATGCATTGCTTGTATTGCTTTTACCTTGTCGAGATCAACCTCTATGCCTCGTTGGCTCACAATGAATCCCAATAGCTTTCCTGACCTTACGCCAAATGTACACTTGTTCGGGTTTAACCTCAGCTTGAACTTCTTTAAGCGCTCGAACAACTTGTGTAGGTGTGTGATATGCTCTTCTTCTATGCAAGACTTGGCAATCATATCGTCTACATATACTTTGACCTCCTTGTGAATCATGTCATGGAACAGTGTGACCATGGCTCTTTGATATGTTGCCCCTGCGTTTCGCAACCCAAAAGGCATTACTTTGTAGCAGAAAGTGCCCCAGGATGTCATGAAGGTTGTCTTCTCCATATCCTCGGGAGCCATCTTGATCTGGTTATACCCGGAGAACCCATCCAAGAAGGAAAACACCGAAGCTTGCACTGTATTATCCACCAAGACATCTATGTGTGGTAGTGGAAAATCGTCTTTTGGACTTGCTTTGTTTAGATCCCTGTAATCCACACACATGCGTACCTTCCCGTCTTTCTTAGGAACTGGTACTATATTGGCAATCCATGGTGGATAGTCAACAACGGCAAGAAACCCGGCGTCGAACTGTTTGAGTACTTCTTCCCTGATTTTGCTATCCATATCCGGTCGAACTCTTCTGCGCTTTTGCATGACAGGTGCACATCCTTCTTTGAGTGGTAACCTATGTACAACGATATCAGTATCCAACCTAGGCATGTCACCGTATGACCAAGCAAATATCTCTGCATACTCGTAGAGGAGCTTGATTAGCGTCGCTTTCACGTCCTCGTTCAGTGTTGCCCCAATTTTGATGTTCTTGGGTTCTTCGTCTGTACCTAAATTTATGGTTTCGATAGCCTCTTGAGGAGGGAGCATGCTTTTGGATTCCTTATCCATTAACCTTGACAACTCCTCCAGAAGTTCATCGTCTTCCTCATCCCCTTCTTCGGACTGATTAGCGAGAGCCTCGAGTTTGTACAGAGTTTCAGCAGTATTATTGTCGGTAGTGTTAGAAGGTGATCTGCACACGTTTTATGTTTTGTTTTTAGTATGCAGATATGAACGTGCTTTTTTTGTGCAAGGAATTTTATTTGTCATTTTGAAAGGAAAAGAAATAAAATGCGAGAAAAGATGATATTTTCAAAACCAAATGCAAAGACAAATTTTATTAATAAACTTTAACTTTGAAAGTAAATGGGGCCCTTACAAACCAACTCTATGCTTTGGGCGAGGCATAAGCGTTATTGTTTTTCTCTATTCGAAAGGGAAATAAGACACACAAAAGCAAATTACTTTGAAATAAAAACTATCTCCGGTATCTCCAGGCTTGTCCAATTCTGAAGCTGTTCTCCTGGTCTGATCTCTCGGATGAAGTTGGACGTTCCCTCCTTAGAATCCTTGTTGGATACCATAGCCACATGTTCATATCCACCTGTTACGAAAGTCTGCATGATCGGGGGGAATTGTTGCTCCTCTTTCACAGGGCTTGTGACCTTTGATGGTTGGTACCCCAGCCCTAGGCGATCCTTCTTCTCCAAGATCTCTGGTACTTTGCCCCAGCCTTCCATATTTAGGTTTTGTAGATCCCTCCAGGATGTTACCGCCCTTCGCATTTTCTCCACAGGTAGTGTGACAGCAGTTGCAATCTCCAATGCCTGGAATGCAGTCTCCAGTGCCCCTTCTCCAACCTCAATGTATCTGTATGAATCCAGGTTCCTGACAAATATATCTTCTTCTCCGTTGATAGTCACTATAAAATTCCCATCCACAAATTTTATCTTCTGATGGAGGGTGGAGGTCACTGCTCCAGCTGCGTGAATCCAAGGACGTCCTAGTAGGCAGGTATAAGCTGGTTCAATCTCCATCACTTGGAAATTGATGCAGAAGGTATGAGGACCAACTATGACAGGAAGATCTACTACTCCAAATACCGGACTCTGCGATCCATCGAAAGCTTTAACCACCAGACGACTTGGTCTAACCACAAGACCCTCCAAAGCTATTTTATCTAGTGTAGCCTTTGGCATCACATTCAGTGATGAGCCTGTGTCAATCAGAACTCTGGCCAAATGAGCTTTTCCACATTGTATGGAGATGTGTAAGGCTTTATTGTGCGCCTTTCCCTGTGGAGGTAACTCATGATCACTGAAACCCAAGCATGCCCCAGCAGTTAAGTTAGCCACTATTCTGTCAAACTGATTGACTGTGATATCTTTAGTTACATGGGCAGCATTTAAAATCTTCATCAGGGTGTCTCGATGGCTCTCGGAATGTATCATCAATGATAAGAGTGATATCTTAGAAGGTGTCTGTTGTAACTGGTCCACCACCCTATAGTCGCTCTTCTTGATTAAAGCAAGAAACTCTTCAGCATCCTTATTACTAGCTTCTTTATCCTTGGGCTCAGCCTCGTTATTTGGTCTCACAACAGCTTGATCGCCAGACTGCGTCAAGTTTTCGTTAGACGTTGGTTGAGCTTGTGCAGTTTTGAATATACGACCACTACGGGTCATGCCCCCAGGTCCCACAATGCTTGATACAGCAGGATTGATACCAGAATTGTACTCCCAAGGCACCAGTTTAATTTTGTCCAAAGGATATGGATCCTTGATTGGGATTATCCTAGTATGCTCTTGCGTTGGTATCATCAATGGTGGTCTCGCACATGGGATAATTAACGGCTTTCTTGCCCTTTAACTGGGTATTATCAACGGCTCGTTCCTCTCCACCATAGCCACATACTCTTCCTCAGAATGTTCCTTCAGCTGAATCAATCCCTGATCCGCGAGTCTCTGCAGAGTGTCTTTAAAAGCCTCGTTGTGTTCTAAGACGAAGCCCTTTATAAATAGATACCTCTTAAGGGCGTCTATGGGGGAGCTTCTTTGTTGAACCAACTCTTGCTCAGTAACGACCTCAATTTCATTGACTGTGCCGTCATGATGTGGCATAGGATTTGTTTTCACATTGGGTTTGTCGAAAGCGATTGCCCCTGACTCTATCAAATCCTAAACCTTGTGTCTGAAAGCCCAGCACTTTTCCAATGTGTGTCCGGGGGAATTAGCATGAAATTCACATCTTTCATTAGGATTGAACCTGGGTGAAGCTTTTCCGGGAAGCGGAAGTGGCATAGGTCTGAGCTCTACCAATGACTCGCTCAGCAAGTATTTTAGTATTTCACTTCTGGAAGTAGGCAAAGGATCGAATTTCCTTGGAGGACCTTGGAACCTGTTTTGCTGAGGTGAGAACGACATAGGAGGTCTCGATTCTTGGTGCACAACTGCGTTGGTCTCTCCTTCCTTCTTTTTAGCGAAGGTTGAGGTGGGCCTCTTTGAGTGATAAGAGTTAGCTGATGCTCCTTGTATCTTCCCATCTTTGATTTCGTCCTCAATTCTTTCTCCGATGACCACTAGATCTGAGAATCCTGAGGATACACTTCCGATCATCTTATCGTAATATGGTCCTTGTAGAGTTCTCATAAACATGTCAACCAGCTCCTTTTCTAGCAACGGAGGTTGGATTCGGGACGCCATTTCTCGCCATCTTTGGGCGTATTCCTTGAATGATTCTTCCTTCTTTTGGGACAAATTTTGTAATTGCATTCGATTGGGTGCCATGTCCAGATTGTACTTGTACTGCTTTAGGAATGTATTAGCAAGGTCATTCCAGCTTCGGATATGTGTCTTTTCCAACTGCATGTACCATTCAACATATGCCCCACTTAGACTATCTTGGAAGAAATGCATCATTAGCTTTTGGTCATTGGCATAAGCAGCCATCTTCCTGACGTACATGCGTAGATGACTTCTCGGGCACGTAAGTCCTTTTTATTTTTCAAAGTTGGGTATCTTGAACTTATGAGGGATAGTCAAATCCGGAACCAAACTCATTTCATAGGTATCCACATCAAAGACGTCATATCCTTCTATTGCTTTCAGCCTTTCTTCTAGCGCTTTGATTTGTCCACTATTTCTAGCACTTTCTTCAGAGTCAGATTGGGTTTGCTTATGCTGGGGTTCCTGATTTGTTTCGTCCGCTTCCCCATATTGTAAATCCACGTAGTCCTCATCCTTAGGTGGATTGTTAGCAGGGATGTGAACAGTGCGAGGTGCCCCCTCTTTCTGAGTGGTGGGGATGAATCCTTCGTGGGAAGCTTCTCCCTCTTCATGGGTTCTAATAACTCTCTTAGAGGAGTGGGCATTTGACTTGTGAGGGTCAAAGCCTCGAGCAAATCCTAACAGCGGGTTGCCATCATTCGGTATTTCCTCATACTGATTCCGAGCTTCCCTAGCCCTTTCCTGTTCATCTCTAATGTCCTTCATGAAACTCAACATCTGAGCCATTCCTCCCTTAATCTCATCCACAGTGCCTTTCAACTGGGTCACTTCTTCGCGAAGGGCGGCTTGATTCTGCTCTAGTTGTTCCATAGCTTTCTTCTTCTGAGCTCTTGTTTGGTAGGGCGGTATGGTTGCAATGGCGTGACTGGAGATAAAGACAGTTTTTTCCTTTTAATGTTTGCAAAAGAAAGTGCAATGATATGCGTGCTATGAATGATATGCATATGCTATGTTCATGTCTTATCCACATCCTTATTATAATATATTTATAAATATATATATGTATTTATATATATATATATATATATATATATATATATATTTATATATATATATATTATTTTTCCCTTCTCTTTTTTTTTAAAAAAACTTCTCCCCTTTTTTTTTAATAATAATCCTTTTTGGCAAATATTGCGAAGAAATTAAATAATGCGGAAATAAACACAATTCATTAATTTAAAATACTTTGAAGAAAATACAATTTAAATTGTTCAACATTGCAAAAAGGAAATAAACACCAAGAGAAATAAAACTTATAAATAATAATAAAAATAAAAACTACGAATGACTAAGAACGCCTATGAATGTCCTCCTTGAATTTGTCTACCATGCCTCTACAAAGCTCCAAGAATTCCTTCACTTCTTCGGGAAGGATGATGGGAGAAGACTCCGCTCTTTCCAAGCTCTTCGGAATGTCTAAGATTAAATCATTGCACAAAAATATATTAGCTTGTCATAATTCTCACGACATTTCTCATATTCTTCAAGCATCTTGGGAACCATGCTCACATGCTCATTTGCCGTAGAAACAATTGTGTATTGTCTTTTCCAATAATCCCCTTCATCCCTTGCAGCCTCATAGATCTCCCTTTGCCTTATAAATACTTGCCTAAGCGAGGCCATAGCTTGAAGTGCCCTATTGTACTCACCGTAGTCAACCTCCTTGTGCGTTCTTCTTGTCCAGAATTGCGGGCTTCTTGAAGATCAAATTTGAGATTTCTTATTTCTACCTCTTGATCTTTAGTCCTATCCGTTAATTCAAAGACCACAGCTTCTAGATTTTTCTCGGATTCCGCTTTGTCATGGGAAGCCTTTTCATAACGCCTCCTCCACCTTGCAATTTCTATACCCGCTTGTTCCAACCTTTCATTATGTGTAATTAAATCAAAGTTGGCACTTAGGACTCCTTCGGTTGCACTCTTTCTTTTATTCCTTTGTCTATCATTCTCTTCCTTAGCGGCTTGAAGCTCTTGGCTCTTCTCCTTAAGATCGAAGCGTAGTTGGCTTTTTTCGTTGGAAAGTCGATGTATGTCAAGCTCTAATTTTTCCTTTTCCTTACGGGACGCCTCTAGGGCAGCCTTGATTCCTTCTATCTCTTCGATGGATAGAGACACAGGATTAGGAGAATCGGGCTTGTACGTGGGATCCACAACAAAAGGTAGCAAAATCTTTCCAACTCTCTTGAACCCATTTAGTGTAAGGTTCCTTAGCAACAATATTCTTCGGCCCATAGTTCTTTGTTTGAACATGCTTCCAAGCTTGAATTATTTTCTTTAATGTTCTTGGATCTCCTTTCCCATTGTCATGCAAAATTAATCCTTCCACTTGTTGATCGGAAGGCTCACAATCCATAGAATGACCCAATTGGCGCAATGCTAACACGGGGTTGTAATTAATGCAACCTAAAGTTCCCATTAAAGGCACATTGTTGAATTCCCCACATTTATAAATAATTCTCTCAGGATTTAATTTCCTTGCAAACCAAAAGATAGAATCCGCCTTGAGGGCTCTTAGTTTTTGAGACCATTCATGTCTAGTCAAATCTTTGATTAAATAGCTAGCCTTGTAAAGATGAGAAGTCAACCAAGAATACAATAAATGAAGACAACAAGATATCGCTCCCCTTTTCTTTTCATATCGATCATGGATAGTATAATAAATATTAGCAAGAATAGTAGGAGTTGGATCCTCATTTGAATTTCTGAAGGAGGTGAAGACATGAATAGCAGCATCATCAACATACTCCGCCTTATTAGGCAATAAGACAACACCAAAAATTAAAAGAGCTAAAAAATGTCCACAAATGTCCCATTGTTTCTTTTGAGCATAAGACATAGCTTGAGCTTCTAAATAAGTTCTTTTAATTCCTTGTATTCTTCCATCAGTTTTGTGACTAGCTTCTAAATCCGCAACGGGCACTTCCAAAGCTTTGGCCAAATCAGGCATCTCAACTCTTTTTCCAGCACCTGTATAGAATCCTTTTTTTACTCTTGAAAACCCAAGCATAGCATCCATCTCTTCCAAGGTAGGAGCCAATAGAAAATCCTGAAAAGTGAAACATCTAAGCGGCGGATCATAGAACACTACAAGAAAAATGGCCTACGGCCACGCCAAATTGTTCCACAGCTCAAAAACTGTGGCTACATATATGCTTTGGCCGGAGTTTTTAAACCGTGGAAATATATTTTGAAATATTGAACCCAGATCGTGAAACGGTGGCATTTTCTTAAATTCCCACGTTTACAAAATGACATTTATATTTACACCACAGTTAATAACCGCGGCTTGTAAATTTAGCTTCAAAGTGTGGCTGAAGCCCATATTTTATACCCCGCCAAACTTTCCCTCTTTTATTTTCGCCAAACTTTCCCTCTTTTATTTTTCAATTTCCCTCTTTTTCATTATTATATCTTTTCTAATTGTTTTTTATTAAAAAAAGGAAAAAAAACATTCCCTTATGTTTCCAAAAACATTTCCCTTCCTTAATCTTCCTTAACCAGAGCGGGTTGTATAAGCACAAACCCTAATTCCTTTTCTCTCTTCCGCCTCCACGATCTCTCTTCTCCCTCGTCATCCCCGTCTCTCCCGTTCGCAAAGGTAACGCCGCCGTCGGTGTTTGCGGGTACCGATAACGTTGTTCTCGGCGTCGAGAAGAAATCCACCGCCAAACTCCAAGACTCTAGGTTTCACTCTTTGTCAATTTTATTTTATGCTAAATCGAAATTAATCTCGGTTTTCCATGATTTTGTTTGAATTTGAAGCTAGATTTAGGATCCTAGGGTTTATGATTATGTTTGAATTGGAACCTAGATTTAGGATCTTAGGGTTTAAAGCTTAAAGCGTCATCGGTACTTTTCGGAGTTTCTATCCCCTGGTAATGTTGTTTGTTTTTACTGTTGTTTTACTTTTGTTGTGAAGATCAGTGAGGAAGATTGTTGATGACAAAGAGTATGTAGTTGAAATAGTGTTTGTTTATTTGTGAATCAGTGTTTGTCTAACATACATCTTGGTGAAAATTTTGTTTCCATTGCAAACTAGATAGATTTTTATTGTTTTCTATGTTTCTGATATAAAAGATCATATTTTTGTCGCTTTCTTTGATCAGATCCTTACAATTCATACTCTACAAATCCAAATCCTAAAGACTCAAGCGTTTTGCAGTACAGATCCATCCAAATTCTACTTTACATGGAATCCAGAAATGTGACATCCTTTTGAGTTCATAATCGGTTCAGCTCAGTTTGTGTTTGGTTCATGTGTAGAAAATTTATCTTTAAATATGCAGAAAATACAACTTTTAGTCTTGTCTGCAAGATGTTCGATAGAATGCTTCAGCTAATTTTGTCGCTTCTTTTTGCTTCAATTATTTCACTTAATGATGTTGAATTGTTGTTGTTATTGTTGATAATTGTTGTTGTTGCAGGTTGTGGTTTATGAATCGTTGTCGATTTGTTGATGTTACCACCGTAAAGCAACTTGCGTGCCAAGTGTTCGGTAAATTGCCGCAACCAAATTACTTTCCTCCTTTAGCTTCTGTTTTGATGTGAATTATATGTTGGTTGCTTATCTTGCATGTGATGTCGGTTCAATGGTGGCGCTTGAGTTCTTTTATTGGGCAATTGGGTATCCGAAGTTTCGATATTTTATTAGATGTATGTGTTGGGTAAAATTGTATGTTTGTTTATCAGTTAATGTTTTTAAGTAGTTTATTTGTAATTGACTTGTGTTATATGTCAATTATGTTAATTTGGTTTTGAAATTGAGAACTATAGTTTTCAAAATATAACTTATGAGTATAAGTTTGCTGTTTCGCTTTATATGAAAACTACTATTGCAATAAGAATTAAATGTAACTGTGCTTTATGATGCTATATACCTTCTCAATTTCCTTCAGGATGATGAATTGAAATGCACTTTCTAAATTTTGTCTTCAAACAACAATTTTTAAAATGTAAATTTACAATGGTTCTCTTGTGCGTGTGTGTTTTTCCAGTGAGGTGTGCTTTGAAGATTTCCTGTGGTAAGTACTTCTAGTGAACTTGTCCCTGGTATTGACTTTTGCAATCATGGAAAGATGTTGCTTGAAGCTCTAACATTTCACTTCACTATGTGCTTTTAAAATAATTTCCTTGTTAATCTTTTTCATTGATTGGGATCTGATTTTTACATGACCAATCAGATTTGAAGTCAATAGCAACATGGGAAGTTGATGGAATTGGCTTAGCAACAGGAGTTCTTGTCTCCATGTATCTTCTTTTTGCCTTTCCGGTAACATCTGTTTTGTGTATTCTCAACTGGTTTGATATTCCCCTCTTGTCTCTTGTCTCAAAGTTGTATGAGATCTGTGCTGCAAATCATTGGAAGCCTCCTGTGTTTGAATGTTGTAAAGAGGAAGGACCATGTCATTGCAGAATGTAAGTCTTCTTGCAAATGAATGATTCTATTTTCTGAATAATTGGAAAATAATGTGTTAATATTCATGGAAATGAAGTTTGATATACGTTCCATATTTCTTTCCGACTCTTTATGATATTTGCTTCAGGACTTTGAAGCTCGCCACACCTACATGTAAATTTCTTAACTTTTGCTTTAATTTTGATGTCATTAATTGTTGCAGATTATTTTTAAGGTCTATGATGTATGAGATGGAATGTAAATTCATTGTTTTTTAGTTTAGATATGAAGATTAGCTTAATTGTTATAGATTAGAATGTTATGATGGTTGTAGTGGCTAAGTTGTTAGAAAATAGAAGCGTCTTTGTAAACCAATTCGCTACGCTCTTTGTCAAAGATAGGATTAAGTTGGTTTCATTGTGATGTTTACTTTTATTTTTTCTTTCTATAGAAATTGAAGGGTGTTTCCGTAGAGTGTCGTGTCAAGAACATTTTTATCCATATGTATTCATAACTCCACAATCCTTCTAATAAGTGAAATTTGATTCTATTATGTCTTATGAAGTTATTTTTATCTATATGGCCTGAAAACAATTGATATTTTATTTTTAATTTCAAATATATGCTTAGATATATTGGTTTATGAGTATATGAAGAATGGTAGTTTAGGTGATGTTTTGCATTGGGAAAAGTGTGGTGAGTTGTTTATTTGGCTGAAGAGATTTGGAATTGCTCTTGGTGTTACTTAAGGCTTGGCTTATTTATACTATAATTGTGTTCTTACCGTTGTTCATATTGCTTGATCATGATTTTGGATAATTGAGGTTTAAGAACCTAAGTTAATTGTTAAATTTAATTTCTTGCAGGATACTTGCTAACTAAAAGCCTTGTGTGAAGTGCAAGTGACATTTCGCAGCAATTATACGTATTTCTCAATAATTTTTGTCGCTGCGAAAATTTAATTTTCTTGTAGTGTGTTGTAAAAAAATAATTATTTGTAATGATTTTGATTGATCACTCATTTGAGCAGCAACCCTTTGGCATAGTTCTTATTTTAATATGCATTGATCACTCGATTTATGTTTGATTCTGGTTTTTAGATTTCACGGTTCAGAAGTTGGTTTGAGTTAGTTTCATGTTTTCGATTCTGTTTCAGTTTGAGTTCAAAATATAACCGTGGCAAGATTAATGGTTTAGAACATACAAAATATAACCATGGTTTTAAATTTGTGGTCATAACCAAACCGTGGCTATATCTTGAACTAATACTGTGTCGTAAACGTTAAAATGAAACCGTGGCTTTACAATATAGCCACAGTTATTAAGTCATGGAAAATACAAACCGCGGCCTTAATCAAGCTACCTAAACTGTGGCCTAAAAATGCCACGGTTGTAAAAATGGCGTGGTCTATACCAAAAAACCGTTGACTTTACTTTTGGCCACGGCCGTATACTCCACCGTTGGATTTCCGTGGCTGAACCGTGGCCTCAGCGTTACGCCACGGTTATTTTGCATAAAGCCTCGGTTTTCTGGGCGTGGTAGGAGGCCTTTTTTTCTGTAGTGGAACTAGATCAAAGCGGTGATTGCTTCTTCTTGAACCTTAACCTTGAGCAAGTCCAGAATATCATCATAACGGCCTTCAAACCTGTTCAAAGAAGTTGATGACATTTTATCTCTAATATTTATCGATTTCTTGATGTCAGGCACTGAGACGGTAAGGTGGACAATAGACTTCTTAGCATTCATTTTTCCTGAATTTTCACCAAAAAGAATTATTATTATTTTTATTCTTCTTTTTTTCCTTTTTTTTTTACCTGCGGATAAGACATGATAAAAAAATGCATATGATGTATGATGCATGCAAATAGTTATACACAAAAAAACACAATATAACAATAATAATAATAATAATAATAAGCACATATTCAGCATATAATCACATAGGCCCTAAGTTCATAGGTTCGACGTAACCTGGCTCGGGAGCCTACCCTTCCCATGGGAATGTTCTAGAAGGTCTCATGGGATCATTTGTAGCCTCCGAGACTTTTTGTCTCTTTGGATTTTGGAACAACTCATTGGTCCATGAGGTTCGAATTTTAGGGGTTGGTTCCCAGAGAGATCAGCTAAATACCCAGTCCAGCCCTCAACAAGGTCGAGCCTCGTATCAGACCTTTCCGAATATTTAACCCACTCTAAGTGGAATTATAACAAGACTCGTAGGCGATGTAGTTCCCCTCTGGTCTTAATTATAATTCCCACGCTTAGGCTTAACAGCAATAATATATAACCCAACAGTGCAAATTATATAACAATTAAGCATTTTATGAAAATATGGCAAATAAACATTCAATGAAAATAAAAACAATAAATAAATAAAGAATTAAAAATTTATTATTAAAAAGATAAACCTTCCCCCAAACCCTAAAAGTGGCAAGTTTGCCAAACCCTAAAACGCGCCATTAAAGGTTTATGGCAGTATTCAAGGTTAATAGCTAAGGAGTTGAAAATGGTTAAAAATTAAGGTAAAAAGATGAATTGAAATTATAGGGGGGGAGACTTGCCTTGTTACCAAGTGCCTACGTACCTCCTTATGGAGGATCAGAGTCAACGTAGTTCTGGCACAGGGTTGTACGCCTTAGAATTAGAAATTGTGGTTTGACATTGTTTAAAGGCTTTTTGGATGACCTATCGTAGTTTTGAAATTTGTTTTGAAAGGTGAAAATGTTTTGAGGTTTGGCATACAACCCTGATTTGATTTGGCACCGTTAGATGCGGTGACCAATAGGTTTGGTCAGTATAGCTAACGGATTACGGGGCATTGCTGATTACTCAGATCGATAGATTGATCGTCGTGGGCAGCAAATTAAAATGTATTTTAATTTTATGTATTTTTTATCTCTCGTCTAATGCGACTAATAGCTTTAGTCGGGTCGAGGAGAGAATTAATTAATCAAATTATTATTACCGAATAAATTATTAAATGTAACTGTGCTTTATGATGCTATATACCTTCTCAATTTCCTTCAGGATGATGAATTGAAATGCACTTTCTAAATTTTGTCTTCAAACAACAATTTTTAAAATGTAAATTTACAATGGTTCTCTTGTGCGTGTGTGTTTTTCCAGTGAGGTGTGCTTTGAAGATTTCCTGTGGTAAGTACTTCTAGTGAACTTGTCCCTGGTATTGACTTTTGCAATCATGGAAAGATGTTGCTTGAAGCTCTAACATTTCACTTCACTATGTGCTTTTAAAATAATTTCCTTGTTAATCTTTTTCATTGATTGGGATCTGATTTTTACATGACCAATCAGATTTGAAGTCAATAGCAACATGGGAAGTTGATGGAATTGGCTTAGCAACAGGAGTTCTTGTCTCCATGTATCTTCTTTTTGCCTTTCCGGTAACATCTGTTTTGTGTATTCTCAACTGGTTTGATATTCCCCTCTTGTCTCTTGTCTCAAAGTTGTATGAGATCTGTGCTGCAAATCATTGGAAGCCTCCTGTGTTTGAATGTTGTAAAGAGGAAGGACCATGTCATTGCAGAATGTAAGTCTTCTTGCAAATGAATGATTCTATTTTCTGAATAATTGGAAAATAATGTGTTAATATTCATGGAAATGAAGTTTGATATAAGTTCCATATTTCTTTCCGACTCTTTATGATATTTGCTTCAGGACTTTGAAGCTCGCCACACCTACATGTAAATTTCTTAACTTTTGCTTTAATTTTGATGTCATTAATTGTTGCAGATTATTTTTAAGGTCTATGATGTATGAGATGGAATGTAAATTCATTGTTTTTTAGTTTAGATATGAAGATTAGCTTAATTGTTATAGATTAGAATGTTATGATGGTTGTAGTGGCTAAGTTGTTAGAAAATAGAAGCGTCTTTGTAAACCAATTCGCTACGCTCTTTGTCAAAGATAGGATTAAGTTGGTTTCATTGTGATGTTTACTTTTATTTTTTCTTTCTATAGAAATTGAAGGGTGTTTCCGTAGAGTGTCGTGTCAAGAACATTTTTATCCATATGTATTCATAACTCCACAATCCTTCTAATAAGTGAAATTTGATTCTATTATGTCTTATGAAGTTATTTTTATCTATATGGCCTGAAAACAATTGATATTTTATTTTTAATTTCAAATATATGCTTAGATATATTGGTTTATGAGTATATGAAGAATGGTAGTTTAGGTGATGTTTTGCATTGGGAAAAGTGTGGTGAGTTGTTTATTTGGCTGAAGAGATTTGGAATTGCTCTTGGTGTTACTTAAGGCTTGGCTTATTTATACTATAATTGTGTTCTTACCGTTGTTCATATTGCTTGATCATGATTTTGGATAATTGAGGTTTAAGAACCTAAGTTAATTGTTAAATTTAATTTCTTGCAGGATACTTGCTAACTAAAAGCCTTGTGTGAAGTGCAAGTGACATTTCGCAGCAATTATACGTATTTCTCAATAATTTTTGTCGCTGCGAAAATTTAATTTTCTTGTAGTGTGTTGTAAAAAAATAATTATTTGTAATGATTTTGATTGATCACTCATTTGAGCAGCAACCCTTTGGCATAGTTCTTATTTTAATATGCATTGATCACTCGATTTATGTTTGATTCTGGTTTTTAGATTTCACGGTTCAGAAGTTGGTTTGAGTTAGTTTCATGTTTTCGATTCTGTTTCAGTTTGAGTTCAAAATATAACCGTGGCAAGATTAATGGTTTAGAACATACAAAATATAACCATGGTTTTAAATTTGTGGTCATAACCAAACCGTGGCTATATCTTGAACTAATACTGTGTCGTAAACGTTAAAATGAAACCGTGGCTTTACAATATAGCCACAGTTATTAAGTCATGGAAAATACAAACCGCGGCCTTAATCAAGCTACCTAAACTGTGGCCTAAAAATGCCACAGTTGTAAAAATGGCGTGGTCTATACCAAAAAACCGTTGACTTTACTTTTGGCCACGGCCGTATACTCCACCGTTGGATTTCCGTGGCTGAACCGTGGCCTCAGCGTTACGCCACGGTTATTTTGCATAAAGCCTCGGTTTTCTGGGCGTGGTAGGAGGCCTTTTTTTCTGTAGTGGAACTAGATCAAAGCGGTGATTGCTTCTTCTTGAACCTTAACCTTGAGCAAGTCCAGAATATCATCATAACGGCCTTCAAACCTGTTCAAAGAAGTTGATGACATTTTATCTCTAATATTTATCAATTTCTTGATGTCAGGCACTGAGACGGTAAGGTGGACAATAGACTTCTTAGCATTCATTTTTCCTGAATTTTCACCAAAAAGAATTATTATTATTTTTATTCTTCTTTTTTTCCTTTTTTTTTTACCTGCGGATAAGACATGATAAAAAAATGCATATGATGTATGATGCATGCAAATAGTTATACACAAAAAAACACAATATAACAATAATAATAATAATAATAATAAGCACATATTCAGCATATAATCACATAGGCCCTAAGTTCATAGGTTCGACGTAACCTGGCTCGGGAGCCTACCCTTCCCATGGGAATGTTCTAGAAGGTCTCATGGGATCATTTGTAGCCTCCGAGACTTTTTGTCTCTTTGGATTTTGGAACAACTCATTGGTCCATGAGGTTCGAATTTTAGGGGTTGGTTCCCAGAGAGATCAGCTAAATACCCAGTCCAGCCCTCAACAAGGTCGAGCCTCGTATCAGACCTTTCCGAATATTTAACCCACTCTAAGTGGAATTATAACAAGACTCGTAGGCGATGTAGTTCCCCTCTGGTCTTAATTATAATTCCCACGCTTAGGCTTAACAGCAATAATATATAACCCAACAGTGCAAATTATATAACAATTAAGCATTTTATGAAAATATGGCAAATAAACATTCAATGAAAATAAAAACAATAAATAAATAAAGAATTAAAAATTTATTATTAAAAAGATAAACCTTCCCCCAAACCCTAAAAGTGGCAAGTTTGCCAAACCCTAAAACGCGCCATTAAAGGTTTAAGGCAGTATTCAAGGTTAATAGCTAAGGAGTTGAAAATGGTTAAAAATTAAGGTAAAAAGATGAATTGAAATTATAGGGGGGGAGACTTGCCTTGTTACCAAGTGCCTACGTACCTCCTTATGGAGGATCAGAGTCAACGTAGTTCTGGCACAGGGTTGTACGCCTTAGAATTAGAAATTGTGGTTTGACATTGTTTAAAGGCTTTTTGGATGACCTATCGTAGTTTTGAAATTTGTTTTGAAAGGTGAAAATGTTTTGAGGTTTGGCATACAACCCTGATTTGATTTGGCACCGTTAGATGCGGTGACCAATAGGTTTGGTCAGTATAGCTAACGGATTACGGGGCATTGCTGATTACTCAGATCGATAGATTGATCGTCGTGGGCAGCAAATTAAAATGTATTTTAATTTTATGTATTTTTTATCTCTCGTCTAATGCGACTAATAGCTTTAGTCGGGTCGAGGAGAGAATTAATTAATCAAATTATTATTACCGAATAAATTACTTCTCGTCTAATGCGACTAATAGGTTTAGTCGGTTCGAGGAGAAAATTAAAATTAAGTTATATAAAAAAATCAATTAAATAATTTAAAATAATTTTATTAAAAATTAACTATGGTTTTTTTTGAAAGGGGGGTGTATTTTGCAATGAGAGATAGAAACTATGGGTGTGCTAAGAGCAAAGGGCCATGCCCATTAGCATTAAGGATCCGTTGGATCCAATGTTGCGCAGGTGTGGTGTTAGGGTGTGTCTAAGAGGTTGTAATCGTTGGATCTAGAGCCAAGCTAATCCTATGGCTTGCATGTGTTTGACGTTGTGGGAGCATGGAAAAGGAAGCACACTGAATCATGTTCAGTGATGCTTGCCAAGTGTCCATGGAAGGACAAGTGGCGATGATTCGATGGTGGGAAAAGGATGCATCACATGCAAAACCAAAGAATTCCCTCATGATCCCCGATTCGCTCTCTTTCGTCTCATTCTCTCTCTCGTTGGCTCTCTCTCTTCTTTCAAAACCGAAACCCAGAAAAACAAACACAATCCCCCCACCGGCCACCGTAGAACCCAGATTCCGATGAAGATCCTCATGATCTTCATCGTCCCAAACCCAAACCTTCAATACTTTTACCCAGAAAAACCCAGAAAAATCCAGAATTAAGAACAATCGGCACCCTAACCCAGATAAGCGTAAACCCCGATCCTAGACTCGAACCAAAATCCCCAGCAATTTAAATCAAATGCATGCAATCACATATTCATAAGCTAAGTCCGGATTTAGGGTTACCTTACTTTCTTCAATTTCTGGATCGTGTTAGCTTCAAATCCTCCTCTAATCTCCTTCTTCTCAGTGTGCAGGTACAGAGACGAAAGTGAAGCGGCGGCGCAAAGGTTTTGTTCACGGCGGCGCTCAATCTCTCTTCCCAGCAAAAAAATTCCGACCCTGCTCTGTTCTTCTTCTTCTATTCTTATAGCTTTAGGGTTTAGTTAAGTTAGGAAAAATTAGATTCAGATTTGATTCGTTTTTTAGGTTAGAGATTGATTCGTTTGTAAATTAGTTTGTAAAATTATCAATAAGAATTATTTGATTTGATTCTCTTCTGTTAATATTTGATTCAATTTGCGTTATTGTTTGATCCGAGATTTGATTGAAGATTGTTTTCTTAAGATTCATTTGCATTTGCGTTTTGATTCGTGGGCTTGGGCGAAGATTGAAGCTAGGGTTTGTGTGTTGGCCGCCGCTGGTAATGCAAGTTGGGGAGCTAGGGTTTACGCTGGGGAAGGGACAATGAACAGGAACCGGGTTCGGTTTGACCCGACTCGTATCTTGCTCTGTGGCCCATAATCTGATACGTGGCCCCAAGACTCCTAATCCGGCCCATTTACTTGCAAAAACGTGTTGGACAAAAAACAGACCAAAAAAACTCAGCAAAATCCACATAACTCATTTACTTAATTGACTAATTAACTAATAAACACAATAAAACTAATTAATAATATTCTAATAACAGTAATTAGCTCCAATTAATTATATTAGTATTAATAATAAAACTTGATTAATCTTAATAACCCAATATTAATTTTAAAACTAGTATTATGAATTAATAAATTATGATTAATAATAATGTAAATGGTTAAATGGTGATAAACAAATGGGCCTATTGGGCCCCAAATTTTCTATTTCTAGCAAGACACCCCTCTACTTTTTCCTACGAAATCAAAAAAGGAGAAAGAAAAAAACCCAAGTGCCAATTGATTTTAGAGATTTTTGCTATTTACACCCTCTTTTTTCTTTGATCAATTTATTAAGGGAATTTTATAAGAGAGCGAGTTTAATAATAGGTATATTAAACCCTATGGCTCTTAATTTTTAACACCCTTAACAAATTAAAAAAGCGAATTATAACGGGTAAATTTTGGGGTATGACACATAGGGCCTTGCCATGCTGCACAAGATATATACACCCCAAATAAGAATGCTTTATACTATTTGTCTTTGCATCCAAATGGGTTCCAATGGAATAGAGAAATAATGGACGGTCCAGAAGATACCGCACCAATAGAGCATTTTCCAACAATACGGCCAACAAGCTGGGACGACGATGTTGATGATGCCTGAATCATCCTTCTTCGAAAAGATTTCGGCTTACATAGCCGAGAACAAAAGAAAGACGGCTCTCGAAGCCGAATTATCAAACATGATTGTTGATACAATTTCAAGAAAGGAAGAAACGATAGATGCTGGTATGCGTTCGAGCCCTCAATTCCTTGAAGATACAGTTCAAGGTGGAAAGATTTCAGAGGAAGAGTTGAGTCAAAGGATGGATGCAATCTACGACGAAGAACCTTTGGGATTCGAGAAAGACCCAATGGGGGAAAATATCAAAATGTTAGCCCAAGATCCACTCGAAGAAGTAAATCTTGGAGACGAAGATCAGAAGAGGGTAACATATGTCAGTGCAAAATTAGAGCCAGCATTGAAATCGAGAGTCATTAAGTTATTGAAAGAAAACAAAGATTGCTTTGCATGGGATTACGACGAGATGCCTGGTTTAGGAAGAGACTTGGTCGAATTAAAGCTGCCCATAAAAGAGGGGAAAAAGCCCATCAAACAGACTCCTAGGAGGTTCGCACCAGAAATTTATTCGAAGATCAAAGCAGAAGTCGAGAGACTTTTACGGTGCAAATTCATCAGAACCACAAGGCTGGAGATTTCCTGGGCTTCGTGGTCCATAAGAAGGGAATAGAAATAAATCAAAATAAAACAAAAGCTATTATGGAAACAAAGCCTCCATCCACGAAGAAAGAGTTACAGTCTTTACTGGGAAAGATAAACTTCTTAAGAAGATTTATCTCAAACTTGAGTGGACGCACGCAAGCCTTTTCCCCCTTATTGCGGCTCAAGCAAGGAAAATTTGAATGGCGTGCTGAACACCAAGAAGCCTTTGAAAAAATCAAGCAATACTTGATGCATCCACCAATATTGTCTCCCCCAGATGGGAAGAAGCATATGCGCCTGTATATCTCAGCTTCAGATAATACAATAGGCAGCATGCTAGCACAAGAAGATGACAATGGTGTTGAAAGAGCTATCTATTATTTAAGTAGAGTACTCAATGATGCAGAGACTAGGTATAGCGCAATAGAAAAACTCTGCCTTTGTTTATATTTCTCTTGTATTAAACTCAAGTATTATATAAAGTCAGTTGATGTTTATGTTTCGTCTCATTGTGATGTTATTAAACATATGCTATCAAAGCCAATATTGCATAGTCAAATTGTAAAATGGGCTTTAGCCCTTACGGAGTACTCTTTGATGTTTTAACCACTTAAAGCAATGAAAGGGCAGATCGTATCAGATTTCATTATTGACCATGCAGTGGTTAAGCACCCTCAGCAATATGTAGACTTGAAGCCTTGGAAGTTATACTTTGATGGTTCGACTCATAAAGAAGGAACCGGCGTTGGAATACTGATAATTTCTCCTGATGGAATTCCAACAAAGCTCAAGTACAAGATTGAAGGTCCCTTATGCTCCAACAACGAAGCTGAATACGAAGCACTGATCGCTGGACTTGAAGCTTTGTTAGAATTGGGGGCAACTAGAGTCGAAATTAAAGGAGACTTTGAACTAGTGATTAAGCAATTGACGAAAGAATACAAATGTATCAAAGAAAATTTGATCATGTATTTTGTCATAGCAAATAGGCTGCTTAAAAAATTCGAGTATGTGGATTTAAGTCACGTTTCAAGATTGAATAATCAAGAAGCAAATGATTTGGCACAGTTAGCCTCAGGATACAGAGTATCAAAAGAAAAACTAGAAGAGCTGATCGAAGTAAGAGGCAAAGCAATAGCCACCAACCTCTCCCCAAGTGATCTGGAGAATTCACAATTAGGTTTTGCTAACAAAGAGGAGTTCGAAGTTTTAAATATAGACTCTTTAGCAGACACAGATTGGAGGAGTCCAATTGTAAATTATTTAAAAGATCCTTCGACAGACACGGATAGAAAGGTAAAGTATCGAGCCTTATCATATTTCTTGATGGGAAATGAATAGTTTAAGAAGACTCCTGAAGAAGTTTTGCTAAAGTGTCTGGGTGAAACTGAAGCATATTTGGCTCTCTCGAATGTACATAGTGGAGCATGTGGTTCACATCAAGCGGGGCACAAAATGAAATGGATTTTGTTTAGGTACGGAATATATTGGCCCTTTATGTTAAAAGATTGCATAGAATTCGCTAAAGGATGTTGTCATACCCTAATTTTTGACCCCCCCTGAGATGGCATATCTTCAGGATTTTTCATCAGGTCAAGACAAGTACCCAGAGCAGTCATTTCTCCATCTGGTACCTAATCGAGGATGCTCAAAGACAAGAAAGCTCAGGCAAAGGATCAATCAATACAAAGATTAGTCTCTAATACAATCATGGGGCTCAAAAACTTCACTTTTCTCATCTATGATTGATTAGACATCCAATCATATGAGTACAGGTTTACTCAGGTCACCAGACTAGGGTTTTGAGCCTATCAAGGACTAAAATCAGGGATCACATTTGGGAAACCCTAAAAAACCTCAGAGGGTCATTCAAAGACATCAATCATCTTCAAATAACTCATATGACAAGATCTACTAGACATCACACTTCAATTCAAAGTCTACAGTCATTATTTTCACATGGTCGACAAATTAGGGTTTTGACCTAATTCACCAAGATAGTTGACTTCTGATCAGGGCATGAATCCAAAACTCAAGACATGATTCAAGGATCTCTACTACCTCCATATAATCCATTTATATCATCCATTTGGGGAGAAGATCTTATTTCTACACAAAAGCCCAAAAATTCACTTTGTCAGGAAAAAGTCAACTGTGAAGGATCATCATTGACTTTTAAGGTTTTTGGTCAAAAAATGACTTTCAAAGATCAATATCATCAATATATGGATGTCAAAGTCATTTGGCCAAAGAAATTCAAAGAAATTCATCAAGGAGCGAAAAGTCGGGAATTAGGGTTTTTGAAGGCATGGTGAGATCTCAAAATTTCACCTACACAACTCAAAAAACTTCCAACATGAAAGTTGTAGATCTTGCCAAATAAAACAACATCTTACAAGGGAACTTTTTTCAAAAGATCAACCATTTATGAAGTTTTGGAAATTTTGAAGTTTAGGTCATAAACACTTAGAAATTTTTCTAAGTGTTTTAACCTAGTTTTCTTCCAACTTTGGCCTCATTTTTCACAAATTTCCCAAAGGATTCTGAAGAAGAAATAAACTAATGATTTAAAGTAGATGTTTAGGGCTTTCCAAATTGTGTTCAACCTTCTCAAAATTCAATTTGAGCTAAGAGTTATGCTTGTTCAAAGTTGGCCTCATGAAGTGAAATTATAGGTCATGCATCATTTTGGAACTTTGAAGTTTTGTGCACATGACCTCAAATACAGATGCTACATGACCCATAATACATCTGCAAACATGCCATGCATTCATTTTCACCATGCCATGATAATTGAAGAAGATTCCTAAAACAAGAACATGTGATTATGTAATGATTACATTTGAGAATTTATGGCAAATTGATGAATCACCCAAGGAATCTTCTCACCAACCAATTAGAGCTCACTTTGCATCTGAATTGTCCCCTAAGATCAGATAGAATCAATGGATAGGGGAGGTGGCTCGAAAATGCAATGATCACATTTGGATATTCTTTGAAATTTCTTCATGGCTAAGAAACCAAACTTACTTCACTAAGCAAGCTCACTCTCCCAATCAGTACTGAGACATTTGCCTATAAATAGAGGCCTCATTCTCATTCAAAAAACACACCAAAGCAACCATATTACTTGCTTTCTCTTTCTCTTCTCTTGTTCATTGTTTTTCAAAGTTCTTTGGCAAGAAGAATCGATTTCTTTAAACCAGAGCTTATCTTTGGGAAGTGAGCATTCTAACATCTCAAGGGAGGTCATTTGAGGTGATCCAAGCACCTGGATCACTTCTGTAAGTGGAGGAACACCATTGTTGCTCTCACTTTGGAGCATCTGCAGTTGTAGGTCCATGGAGTGATTCAGAAGGTTTCAAGGCAAGCCAATCATCCAGGCACACTCCTCAGGTCATAGTGAAGCTAACCAGATGGCTGCAGCTCATCTGTAACTCGAGAATCAACACCCTCCATGTTCACTTGAAGCTGAAATCGAGGGAGGTCCATAGAACAATTCAGGAGGTTTGAGGTCATTACAAGCATTCAGTTAGCATCACTGAGCCACAAGGAAGCTTTTGGGATCATTCATACAAGCCTAGTTGCTCTCCATCATCCTCACGATCTCCGTTTTCAGAGGTAAGTTTCTGAACTCCCTCTCTTTAATTTAAGAACTCTTTGTGAAATAGCTCGATTCTATCTTGTTCAGCATCATCAGAGGATTGAAAACCCTCTATCATCATCCATTTATCTTTCAGTATAGTCATTTAATTTAATTTTGAAATTTTAGGGTTCTTCACGATTTCTGGTAAATTAGTTAGATGTAGTTAATGATAGTTCATGTTAGTTACATATTTAGAATCGTGAGTGAATTTAGAGCAAGTTTCATGTTTACATCGTTGCAAATGGTTGAGAAACGAGTAAGCTCAGAAATTCAAAAATGGAGAGCTTGAGGTTGAAGATGAAGATGGTGGTGGCGCGCAAATTTGAATTCTCAGGGGAGAGTTTATTTTATTTTGAATGGTGTGCGTTTTATTAACGACTGAACAACTTGCCCCAGTGGCCACCTATACCCCCTTAGTATCATCATGCCTCAAGTCTGGGGTTCGAATCCCCCTCGCCCCAGACTTTTTGATTCTTTTATTTTTTAAGGATTTACAACTTGTTTTGAAACATGACCAAATGAAGGCAAGTCACTATCACCACACGCGCGTTGGCTCAGTGGTATAGTTTTGAGGAAATGACCTCAAGGGCGTGGGTTCAAACCCTCCAAGGGCCAAAACTTATTTTTTAAACAATAATTTCTTTCATTTTTCTTCACAACTTCACATATTTATTTAACCTATCAAATTAATTTATTTTCACTTCATTTTTCACACACTTATCATTTAATATACCTATTTTGTGAATAATCAAAAAATCATAAAAAATATTATGTATTTCTTGAATTTTAATTAGGTTTAAAATAGTATGTTTTTAAGTGTTTTCTTAAATACTTTAAATATATATATATTATCATTTTAACCTAACCAATTTGTGAATAATTTTATGATAAAACCCTAATTGTTTAGGTCTTAATTAGTTAAAAGTTCTTTATTTTTACCTTAATTAATTTGACTTTTGTCAATATTCAAATTTGTTTTCAATCTCTAATTAAACGGATGATTAAGGTTTTCAAACAACAAAACCTTGTATCATTCCAAATCATTTTTCAAATTGCTTTTACACCAGTACTGTAAAGTACTGGGCCTCTAATAGAGTGTAAGTCCCAAAAACCTTCTCTTCTTAGCTTGTTTTTCAAAACTGTATTTTCAAAATCTTCTTTCTGTTTTCAAAACATTCTTCTGGTATTTGAAGGGCATTATTCCCGGTGAAACTCTTCAGATACCTATGTGACCTTTGTCCATCTTCACTTCTTCTGTTTTCAAAAACCATTAACTGTTTATCATATACATTCAACTGTTATCAACAAAACAACAAAAATTACTGTTGAGGCTCTGTACATACTTCTTCAATGGCCTCCACTCCATCCAGGTTAGGCTTTACAAGCTTTCAATTTACAGTCTTTATTTAAATTACTGTCAAATATAAACTGTACATATATTTGTTTAGAACTACGTTTGAGTGTAAACCCTAGGACAGTTAAACTATATATATATTATAGGAATATGACCTAGGATTGAGAATGTCTTCCCGGTGAAGGCTCTTTCCTAATTAGAGATCTGTAGTTCAAACCCCCAAGATGAATTATTCCCGGTGAAACATCTTGGCAAAAACCTTAGAATCCAAAAATATAGGACACATCCACCCAAAGAGGAATTATTCCCGGTGAAACCTCTTACCCATTTGCTTAGAGCCAAAATAAGTTCAAAAACTACATAGCTTTCTCTTGTGCTATAACAAGGACCCTCGTAGCCTCCTCTTGGGCTTTGTACAAGGACCCACAGGCTTCTTAAAAGCATTTCCAGCTTCCTCTTGAGCTTGTATACAAGGACCCATCAGGTTTCTTATAAACATAGGAACAGGTCTTTAGTCACCTTTTAGCCTACCCTGGTGAGTTTCTTCCAATTTAAACCAAACCTTAAACAAGCTAAGTTTGTCTCAATTTTGCATAGAGTGCACTTTTTGGAATGAGAGACATGGACAGTCTCTGTCACCTTTATCTTCATCAATCTTCCTTAGCAGAGTCTAGGATCCATGTTTGGTCATCCTCAGCATTGAGTCAGCCTTCATCTTGGGCTTTAAACAAGAAGTCTCCACTAGATAATCTTTCTGCCATTCATATCAATCAAAACCCCTGGAAAGGGTTAGCCTCCAACATCTGTCTAAAATGTCAAAACCCCTGGAAAGGGTTAGCCTCCAACATCTGTCTAAAAATGTCAAAACCCCTGGAAAGGGTTAGCCTCCAACATCTGTCAAAAATGTCAAAACCCCTGGAAAGGGTTAGCCTCCAACATCTGTCAAAAATGTCAAAACCCCTAGAAAGGGTTAGCCTCCAACATCTGTCTAAAGAGTCAAAACCCCTGGAAAGGGTTAGCCTCCAACATCTGTCTAAAATGTCAAAACCCCTGGAAAGGGTTAGCCTCCAAAGTCAATTAATAATTAATTTCATTCTCTTAGGAGATAATTTCCCCAAAAGAGTCAAAATCCCTGGAAAGGGGCAGCCTCCAAAAAACATGATAAGTCAGTCTTTTAACAGACAAATTCACCAGCTGAGTCAAAATCCCTGGAAAGGGTTAGCTTCCAAAGAAAAACAGTCTTTTAATAAATAAAATCTCCTCAGTAGAGTCAAAACCAACAAAAATAGTTAGCCTCAACCTTGGGCTTCATACAAGGCACCCAAACAATAAAACTCCCCTGTCAAGAGTCAGCCTCAACCTTGGGCATTGTACAAGGCAGATAATAGAGTCTCCCCAGTGAGTTCTTCATCATTCAGTAGCCACAACCTTGGGCTTTGTACAAGGCAGATAAACCATATTTTTCATGTGTCAAAGATTCCTAACACTTAGGATCTTTCCCCATATAGTCATCCATACTTAATTCATTTAAGAAGTCCGCCACAACCTTGGGCTTTGTACAAGGCAGAAAATAATGTTTTCCCTAGCAACAGTCAGCCACAACCTTGGGCTTTGTACAAGGCACACAAATAGAGTCTCCCTAAGTAGAGTCAGCCTCAATTCTGGGCTTTGTACAGAACACAAAAAATACCCTGTAATTAACCCCCAGTGGAGCCATCTCCCAGAGTCAATAATATTTAATCAATCAAAAGCCTCAAGCTTGGGCCTCATACAAGCCAGCTAAAGTCAAATCTTTTATACAGTAGATAGACATAGCTTATCTCTATAGAGAGATATTTTTACTACTCTACCACATTCAAACAAACAAACATTTCATTTCAATTTTAATCAAGTCTCCCATTTAGGATTTTGAAAGGCATGAGCTGGCAGTAAAACCCAGACATGTGGTAACTTTCCCTAATTTGGATGAGCATCCTTCTTTCATTTAAGAGGCATTTGACTGGTATACTTGCACATACACAAGTAAGGTCCCCCTCTTGAATGAAATGAATTCAGTTATTCTGTCACTCTTTAAATGTTTGTGGTAGAATAGTACAAATACCTCTCTGTAGAGATAATTTCATGTCTCTTTACTGTAAACAGAGATTTAATTCCAAGCTTCAACCTTGAGCTTCAAGCAAGGCACCAAAAAATAATTAATTTCCCTAGTTAGTTCCCCGAACTACATTAAGCTCTGACTTCCACTAGGGATATGTAGGCATGTGTCATACCCTAATTTTTGACCCCCCTGAGATGACATATCTTCAGGATTTTTTTATCAGGTCAAGACAAGTACCCAGAGCAGTCATTTCTCCATCTGATACCTAATCGAGGATGCTCAAAGACAAGAAAGCTCAGGCAAAGGATCAATCAATACAAAGACTGGTCTCTAATACAATCATGGGGCTCAAAAACTTCACTTTTCTCATCTATGATTGATTAGACATCCAGTCATATGAGTACAGGTTTACTCAGGTCACCAGACTAGGGTTTTGAGCCTATCAAGGACTGAAATCAGGGATCACATTTGGGAAACCCTAAAAAGCCCCAGGGAACCATTCAAAGACATCAATCATCTTCAAATAACTCATATTACAAGATCTACTGGACATCACACTTCAATTCAAAGTCTACAGTCATTATTTTCACATGGTCGACAAATTAGGGTTTTGACCTAATTCACCAAGATAGTTGACTTTTAATCAGGGCATGGATCCAAAACTCAAGACATGATTCAAGAATCTCTACTACCTCAATATAATCCATTTACATCATTCATTTGAGGAAAAGATCTTGTTTCTACACAAAAGCCCAAAAATTCACTTTGTCAGGAAAAAGTCAACTGTGAAGGATCATCATTGACTTTTAAGGTTTTTGGTCAAAAAAATGACTTTCAAAGATCAATATCATCAATATATGGATGTCAAAGTCATTTGGCCAAAGAAATTCAAAGAAATTCATCAAGGAGCGAAAAGTCGGGAATTAGGGTTTTTGAAGGCATGGTGAGAACTCAAAATTTCACCTACACAACTCAAAAAACTTCCAACATGAAAGTTGTAGATCTTGCAAAATAAAACAACATCTTACAAAGGAACTTTTTTCAAAAGATCAACCATTTATGAAGTTTTGGAAATTTTGAAGTTTAGGTCATAAACACTTAGAAATTTTTCTAAGTGTTTTAACCTAGTTTTCATCCAACTTTGGGCTCATTTTTCACAAATTTCCCAAATGATTCTGAAGAAGACATAAACTAATGAATTGAAGTAGATTTTTAGGGCTTTCCAAATTGTGTTCAACCTTCTCCAAATTCAATTTGAGCTAAGAGTTATGCTTGTTCAAAGTTGGCCTCATGAAGTAAAATTATAGGTCATGTGCAAATTGGACTTTGCAAATTTTGTGCAAATAACCTCTCTTATGGATGCTACACGACCCATAACACATCTGAAACCATGCCATACATCCATTTTCATCATTGCATAAGGATTAGAGAAGATTCCAAAAAAACAAAGGCATGTGATTATGTAATGATTGCATTTTTGAATTTATGACAAATTGGTGATTCATCAAAGGAATCTTCTCCCAACCAATTGGAGCTCATTTCTGCAGCAATTTGGTCCCCTAAGATCAAGCAAAACCGATGGCTAGGGAGTGGTATCAAAGAGCTCATCATTGCACTTGGGATATTCTTTGAATTTCTTCATGGCTAAGAAACCAAACTCACTACACTAAGCAAGCTTACCATACTCAATTGCTCTGAATCAATTGCCTATAAATAGGGGCCTCTTTCTCATTCAGAAAACACACCAAAGCAACCATATTACTTGCTTTCTCTTTCTCTTCTCTTGTTCATTGTTTTTCAAAGTTCTTTGGCAAGAAGAATCGATTTCTTCAAACCAGAGCTTATCTTTGGGAAGTGAGCATTCTAACATCTCAAGGGAGGTCATTTGAGGTGATCCAAGCACCTGGATCACTTCTGTAAGTGGAGGAACACCATTGTTGCTCTCACTTTGGAGCATTTGCAGTTGGAGGTCCATGGAGTGATTCAGGAGGTTTCAAGCCAAACCAATCATCCAGACACACTCCTCAGGTCATAGTGAAACTAACCAGATGGCTGCAGCTCATCTGTAACTCCAAATTCAACAACCTCCATGTTCACTTGAAGCTGAAATCGAGGGAGGTCCATAGAACAATTCAGAAGGATTCAGGCTACAATAAGCATCCAGTTAGCATCATTGAGTCTCAGGGAAGCTATTGAGATCATTCATTCAAGCTCAGTTGCTCTCAATCATCCTCACGACCTTCAGTTTCAGAGGTAAGTTTCTGAACTCCCTCTCTTTAATTTAAGTACTCTTTGTGAAATAGCTCGATTCTATCTTGTTCAGCATCATCAGAGGATTGAAAACCCTCTATCATCATCCATTTATCTTTCAGTATAGTCATTTAATTTAATTTTGAAATTTTAGGGTTCTTCACGATTTCTGGTAAATTAGTTAGATGTAGTTAATGATAGTTCATGTTAGTTACATATTTAGAATCGTGAGTGAATTTAGAGCAAGTTTCATGTTTACATCATTGCAAATGGTTGAGAAACGAGTGAGTTCAGAAATTCAAAATCATGGAGCTTGAGGTTGAAGACGAAGATGGTGGTGGCGCGCAAATTTGAATTCTCAGGGGAGAGTTTATTTTATTTTGAATGGTATGCGTATTATTAACGACTGAACAACTTGCCCTAGTGGCCACACATGCGCTCTTAGTCTCCTCATGCCACAAGTCTGGGGTTCGAATCCCCCTCGCCCCAGACTTTTTGTTCCTTTTATTTTTTCATGGTTTTACTACTTGTTTGAAAATATAATGAATTGAATGCAAGTTACTAACACTGAGCGCGCGCTGGCCCAGTGGTTTGGTTTTGGGTATGTGACCTAAAGGGCGTGAGTTCAACCCCTCTAGGTGACAAAATCATATTTTTTATCACTTTTCACACTAAATTTCTTCACAACTTCACACAATTATTTAACCTATCAAATTAAATCATTTTCACTTCATTTTTCACACACTTGTTATTTAATATACCTATTTTATGTATAATCAAAAAAATCATAAAAATATTATTTAATTCATGTATTTTTATTAGGTATAAAATAGTATGTTTTAAGTGTTTTATTAAATACTTTAAATATATGTTTCCATTTTGTTTTAACCTAATTATTTGTGTGAATAATTTTATGATAAAACCCTAATTGTTTAGGTCTTAATTAAGTAAAAATCTTTATTTTTACTTTAATTAAGTTGACTTTTGTCAATTCTCAAAACTGTTTTCAATCTCTGATGAAATCAAATGATTAAGGTTTTCAAACAACAAAACCTCATATCATTCCAAATCATTTTCAAATTTCTGTTATAGCCAGTACTGTAAAGTACTGGGCCTCTAATAGAGTGTAAGTCCCAAAAACCTTCTCTTCTTAGCTTGTTTTCAAAACTGTATTTTCAAAATCTTCTTTCTGTTTTCAAAACATTCTTCTGGTATTTGAAGGGCATTATTCCCGGTGAAACTCTTCAGATACCTATGTGACCTTTGTCCATCTTCACTTCTTCTGTTTTCAAAAACCATTAACTGTTTATCATATATATTCAACTGTTATCAACAAAACAACAAAAATACTGTTGAGGCTCTGTACATACTTCTTCAATGGCCTCCACTCCATCCAGGTTAGGCTTTACAAGCTTTCAATTTACAGTCTTTATTTAAATTACTGTCAAATATAAACTATGCATATATTTAGTTTAGAACTACGTTTGAGTATAAACCTTAGGACAGTTAAACTATATATATATATTATAGGAATATGGCCTAGGATTGAGAATGTCTTCCCGGTGAAGGCTCTTTCCTAATTAGAGATCTGTAGTTCAAACCCCCAAGATGAATTATTCCCGGTGAAACATCTTGGCAAAAACCTTAGAATCCAAATAAATAGGACACATCCACCCAAAGAGGAATTATTCCCGGTGAAACCTCTTACCCATTTGCTTAGAGCCAAAATAAGTTCAAAACTACATAGCTTTCTCTTGTGCTATAACAAGGACCCTCGATTAGCCTCCTCTTGGGCTTTGTACAAGGACCCACAGGCTTCTTAAAAGCATTTCCAGCTTCCTCTTGAGCTTGTATACAAGGACCCATCAGGTTTCTTATAAACATAGGAACAGGTCTCTAGTCACCTTTTAGCCTACCCTGGTGAGTTTCTTCCAATTTAAACCAGACTTTAAACAAGCTAAGTTTGTCTCAATTTTGCATTGAGTACATTTTTGGAATGAGAGACATGGACAGTCTCTGTCACCCTTATCTTCATCAATCTTTCTTAGCAGAGTCTAGGATCCATGTTTGATCATCCTCAGCATTGAGTCAGCCTTCATCTTGGGCTTTAAACAAGAAGTCTCACTAGATAATCTTTCTGCCATTCATATTAACAAAAATCCCTGGAAAGGGTTAGCCTCCAAAGTCAATTTAAAATCAATCCATCATTTCAATAAAACCCCTGGAAAGGGTTAGCCTCCAACATCTGTCTAAATAAAATCCCTGGAAAGGGTTAGCTTCCACACATTCCTTCATTCTAAAATGTCAAAACCCCTGGAAAGGGTTAGCCTCCAAAATTAATTAATAAATAATTTCATTCTCTTAGGAGACAATTTCCCCAAAGAGTCAAAATCCCTGGAAAGGGTCAGCCTCCAAAAAACATGATAAAGTCAGTCTTTTAACAGACAAATTCACCAGCTGAGTCAAAATCCCTGGAAAAGGTTGGCTACCAAAGAAAAACAGTCTTTTAATAAATAAAACCTCTTCAGTAGAGTCAAAACCAACAAAAACAGTTAGCCACAACCTTGGGCTTCATACAAGGCACCCAAACAATAAAACTCCCCTGTCAAGAGTCAGCCTCAACCTTGGGCATTGTACAAGGCAGATAATAGAGTCTCCCCAGTGAGTCCTTCATCACTCAGTAGCCACAACCTTGGGCTTTGTACAAGGCAGATAAACCATATCTTTCATGTGTCAAAGATTCCTAACACTTAGGATCTTTCCCCATATAGTCATCCATACTTAATTCATTTAAGAGTCCGCCACAACCTTGGGCTTTGTACAAGGCAGAAAATAATGTTTTTTCCTAGCTAGAGTCAGCCACAACCTTGGGCTTTGTACAAGGCACATAAAATAGAGTCATTCATTCAATTATCCTCCACAGTTAGCCACAACCTTGGGCTTTGTACAAGGCACACAAATAGAGTCTCCCTAAGTAGAGTCAGCCTCAATTCTGGGCTTTGTACAGAACACAAAAATACCCTGTAATTAATCCTCAATGGAGTCATCTCCCAGAGTCAATAATATCAATTAATCAATCAAAAAGCCTCAAGCTTGGGCCTCATACAAGCCAGCTAAAGTCAAATCTTTTATACAGTAGATAGACATAGCTTATCTCTATAGAGAGATATTTTTACTACTCTACCACATTCAAATAAACAAACATTTCAATTTCAATTTCAATCAAAGTCTCCCATTTAGGACTCTGAAAGACATGCTCTGGCACATCCCCAGACTTGTACACTTTCCCTAATTTGGACGAGCATCTTTCTTTCATTTAAGAGGCATCTGACTGGCATACTTGCACACACACAAGTAAGGTCCCCCTCTTGAATGAAATGAATCCAGTTATTCTGTCACTCTTTCAAAATGTTTGTGGTAGAATAGTACAAATACCTCTCTGTAGAGATGATTTCATGTCTCTTTACTATAAACAGAGATTTAATTCAAAGCTTCAACCTTGAGCTTCAAGCAAGGCACCAAAAAATCATTAATTTCCCTAGTTAGTTCCCCGAACTACATTAAGCTCTGACTTCCACTAGGGATATGTAGGCATGAGGTTCACAAGGAATCTCAGCGAGCTAATAAAATACCAAAAATAGTCAGTCTGTCTATCTGTCTGTCTCTTCAAATCAATTCAATTCTCTCTCCTAACACAAAGGAGAAACTTTCCCAATCATTAGCAGCAAACACAATCACAATGACACAGAGAAGGTTCCTGTAGAGTACTACAGATATGTAGGGTGTTTAAACACTTCCCTATGTATAACCGACTTCCCGGACTCCAGAATTTCTAGTCTAGGTGTAAATCCCCACACTTAGCAAACTCCTAGGGTTTAGTTGAGATCTTTTTTCCCCTTTCCTACTCGTAGGACCAATAAGAAAGTTCGTGTGATATCGTAGGAAGAACTGAAATAAAATTCATCCCACCACGGGCGCATTCTCCTTCCAAATTTCGCGTGAAGGGTTTAGCGTGCCGTCCTCCCAAGTGAAACGGGGAGGTAAAAGAAAACGACACCACAGAAAAATGGCGACTCTGCTGGGGATATAAGTGTTCAAAACCTTGGTTTTTCATCCAAACCAATGGTTGACCTGTTGCTGGTCCAGCCCCAATGAGGAATTAGGGATGCCAAATTCCCCCTCAAACAAGAGAGGTCCTGCCTAACCTCTGTGTCATTTCATGTGATTGTTGCATATATATTTGTTTATTTTGTTTATTCTGTATCGGGAAAGGGCTTGATTCCCCCTTGTGGTGAGAAATCCTATACCCGGATTTGAGTGCAACATAAGATAGGATGGAGGATGTCTTCCCGGTGAAGGCCCTCTAATCTTGGTTTCCAAGTCTACTCTTGGGATTTGCCTGGCTGGTTGTGATTAACTGCGCCACTGCATTCCGAGACTGATTTGTACCAGGAGGACCTAGAAACACATTAACCCCACTTAAAGCCTTTTTTTAGGACGTAGAGCGGTGATTACGGAAGTAATTGTCACGCAGATACTACACTCAGAGAAAACTCTCTTATAGATACCAATCAACGTATCTTTAAGGTTGAGCAAAAACTCTGAGACCCCTAGAACCCGTTCTACAGGTACAAAAATCCTTAACCTTAGTTTACCATTGGGGCGGGGATTGCGTTTTGACTTCATGACCACTATACCCTTCAACGCCATGTTTGTTTAAAACTCTTGTGTGTGCATTCATGCATTCATGCATCATTCATTAATAAACAACTAAAAACAAAAAAAGTCTTTTTCGAGTCGTTTTTCAAGGAAACTAAATAACGAACGTTTTGAACTTCAGAGAGAAAGAGAGAAACGGAGAAAGGACTTAAGGATCTATACTATGGATTATGGGAGAAAGAGAGCTAGGAAATACACCTTCAAGATTCCCCAGGTCGAGGAACTGGGAAAGCTCGGAAAACTGGTGGTCAACCCCCAGGCTTTCAAGGAGAAGTATGGAAAACTTCTGCCTTTGCTCAATACCAACATGGTGGATGGAATCCTTCCCACCTTGGTACAGTTTTACGATCCAACGTATCACTGCTTCACCTTTCCAGATTATCAGCTCATGCCTACGTTGGAGGAGTACTCTCGTCTGATTGGAATACCCGTGTACGCGCAAGATCCGTACTCCGGTTTGGAAAAGAATCCTGACGACATTATCATTGCTGCAACTACTCCTTTGAACGTAGTCGACATCAGAACTCATATGGTGAGTAGAGGAGGAATTCAAGGATTGCCCTCCAAATTCCTGTTTGATCAAGCTCGGTACTTCGTCAGCATCCAAGATATGAGCGCTTTTGATGAAGTCTTGGCTTTGCTTATCTACGGATTGTTTTTGTTCCCTAACATTAATGATTTCGTCGACATCAATGCAATTAAGATCTTCTTAATTGGAAATCCAGTTCCAACCTTGCTTGCGGATGCTTATCACTCTGTGCATTCAAGAAACCTGCAGCGAGGAGGATTAATCACATGCTGCGTACCGTTGTTATACGAATGGTTCGTTTCACACCTGCCAAAGTCTAGCACTTTCTGGAACATGAGGGATGGCCTTTACTGGTCACAGAAAATCATGTCTCTCACTCATACAGACATTGATTGGTGTAGTCCTGACAACGACGAAACCAAGATCATCTTCAGTTGCGGAAGTTTTCCCAACATACCCCTTATTGGAACTAAGGGAGGAATTAGTTACAATCCAGCTTTAGCCCGTCGTCAATACGGCTATCCCATGAAAAATATACCAAGTAACATTCAATTGGAAGGTCTGTTCTTCAAGAACATCGACGATCATGGCAACATGCTGAAGAAGGAAATTGTCCAAGCCTGGCGTCTTGTTCACAGCAAAGGGAGAAGATTATTAGGAAAACATCTTTGCATCTCCCTGGATCCTTACCTTCAATGGGTACGCGTCAGAGCATTCAAGCTCAGGATGCCATATCAACGTCAAGAACCTATTCCCCTAAGGGAACCAATTTACCTTTTCTCCACCGATGTTGAAAAATTGCAAGCGGCATTAAACAAGGTATGCCAAGAAAGGAATGCTTGGAGGAACAAGTATCGAATTGTCAACACGGAAAATGTTGAGATTCATAACATCCTAAGAAGGAAGGATGAGTTACTTGAAGTACTCGATCGACAAGTGACACAATCATCACTTTCTCATCATATCCCTCCTGCTTCCTGGATCATCGATCAGCTCACGTCAGAGAACGCTCAGCTCAAGAAACAGAAGAAGATGTTAGAACGTGAAGTCGGCTCTTCATCAAAATTTTAGAGTCCTTTCTCTCAGTTTCTCTGTATTTCCATTTTCAAAGTGTGTAAAACGGCGTTTTCGCTTAATTAATAAAAGTTTGATGTTTCATAACGTAATTATGGTGTTTCCTTGAAAAATATTAACTTAATTGCATATCATACATCGCTTTAGTCGTACGCACTGACACGAGAATTGTCGCGGATCTAATAGTCACTTTCCTTTCTCCAGAAAGAGAGGAGGAGAAGGAGGTGAACCAAGACTTTCAAGCTGTCTCATCCATACAACACTCGTTCAAGTCGCAAGAAAAGAATGGAAGACTTTGAGCAAGAGAATGAAGAACTCAGAGAAGAGATTAATACTCTCAAAGGTACTGTTGAAAGACTCAATAGTATGGTAGAAGCCCTGGTAGTTGCGCAGAATCGACCAACGCCAGAAGAACCGCAAAGGACTGTGGTTTCCGAGATTGTTTCTACTCCTATTCCTCAGTATACCATGCCGCCTGATCGACCTTGGGGCATGCCGTATAACTTTACTCCAGAAGGGTACATACCTCCAGCTTCTGAAGCTCCAAAAGTCACCATGGATATGCGTCCACCGGAGGGTTACAAACCTCTGGAAATTGAAGTTCCAAGAGCAACGGCAATGGGTTTCGCACAACAGAATGCTGAGATTCCAAGATCTGCTGTCATGACTTCTCCACAGCCCATTATGCATACTTTTCCCCCGCATGGCGGACAAGTATATCATCACGCTCCCAGTGAGGACGCTGGCGTGTATGAAAGATTGGACGAGTTCCAAGAACAGTTTCTGCAAATGCAGAAGGAACTCAAGACTCTCCGAGGACAAGATCTATTTGGAAAGAATGCTGCAGACCTCTGTCTGGTTCCAAATGTTAAGATTCCTCACAAATTCAAAGTACCAGAATTCGAGAAGTACAAAGGGAATTCATGCCCACAAAGTCATCTTGTGATGTACGCTCGAAGAATGTCAACTCAGACTGATAATCAACAATTACTCATTCATTATTTTCAAGACAGCCTGACTGGTGCTGCACTCAAATGGTACATGAACTTGGACAGTTCAGAGATTCGTACTTTTCGAGACCTCGGAGAGGCCTTCGTCAAACAGTATAAGTACAATTTGGATATGGCTCCCGACAGAGATCAACTCCGGGCCATGACTCAAAAGGATAGAGAAAGCTTCAAGGAATACGCTCAGAGATGGCGTGAAGTTGCTGCTCAAATTTGTCCACCACTTGAAGAGAAAGAAATGACAAAAATCTATCTCAAAACTTTGAGTCCATTTTACTACGGACGAATGGTTGCAAGTGCACCAAGTGACTTTACTGAGATGGTAAACATGGGTGTACGTTTAGAAGAAGCAGTTCGGGAGGGACGCCTGAACAAAGAACCAGAATCTTCTATTGGTCCAAGGAAGTATGGAAGTTCTTTCCAGAAGAAAAAGGATCAAGATGTCAGCAATGTTTTGCACAAAATCAAGAAGAAATTCCAACCTCAAGTTGCAGCAATAACTCCGGTTGTTAACTCAGCGCCAGCTTATCAACCTCAGGTCTCGCAACAACAAATTCAACAAAGGTCGCAGCAACCTCAGCAGCAGGTTCGACCTCCAAATTACAACAATCGGGCTCCAAGGTATCTTGCCTTTGACCCCGTACCAATGCCGTATGCAGAATTGTTTCCAACATTACTGGCAAAAGGACTCATTCAGACAAAGAGTCCTCCAAATCCTACAAACAGTTCCTCACCATGGTATAAGGCTGACCAATCTTGTCCCTATCATCAGGGGGCACCAGGTCACAATATTGAGAACTGTTTCTCTTTCAAGATTGACGTCCAACGATTAGTGAAGAGCGGAATGCTATCCTTCAAAGATACTAATCCAAACGTCCAAGCAAATCCTTTGCCGCAGCATAAAGAAGCTTCAGTAAATCTGATAGATCAGCACCCCAACGTCATTCAAATCTACGACATTCGTCAGATAGGGGAAAATCTTGTCAAGATGCACGCTAAACAAGCTGGGTACGGTCATGTACCACCTCACAACTACTTCACATGTGAAATTTGTCCAAAGAATAATCAAGGATGTGCCGTAGTTCAAGCTGCATTACAAGAACAAATGGACTTAGGATGGATTCAACATATCCGAGTCAGAACTGAACATGACATCAACATGGTTCAAGGATGTCCAGGAGAATACAAAATCTACAAAGTTGAAGACCTTGAAGGATCAGTAGTCAGGTTCCACAAAACTTTAAATGGACTTGCCTACTTTGGAACAGATTTCCACGCCTACAGTAGATGCAGAATCTGCCGAAGGGATTCACAAGGATGTTTACGTGTTCGCAACGATATTCAAAAGCTGATGGATGACAATACCATTACTGTTCTTGCCAACAGAGAAGATGATGAAGTTTTTACCGTATCTCCTCAAATTAATCAAGTTGAACCTATGCAAGTTAAGTATGATAGCAGGAAAACAGCAGTTGCACTGCTAGTCATCTACTTACCAGGTCCTGTACCGTATGAGTCCAGCAAGGCTATACCATACCAGTACAATGCTACATTCATTGAAAATGGTAAGGAAATACTGTTACCGTCTGTTGTCAACATTGCTGATGTTAGTCGAGTCACCAGAAGTGGACGAGTCTTCAACAGAACAACAGAAAATGTGGAGAAACCTTCGGAGGAAGTACCACATAGTCAAGACAATTACCCGACCAATGCTGTTCAAGCGAAAGAAAATGATGAGATCTTGAAGTTAATCCAGAGGAGTGAATACAACATTGTAGATCAATTACTACATACTCCGTCTAGGATTTCTGTTCTTTCCCTGCTATTGAGTTCTGAAGCTCATAGGGAAGCTCTACAGAAAGTTTTGGAACAAGCTTTCGTAGAACCAAGTGTTACAATAAGCCAATTCAACAACATCGTTGCCAACATCTCCGCGGGAACTAGCCTAAGTTTCTGTGACGAAGATCTTCCTGAAGAAGGAGTGGACCACAATCTTCCACTTCACATCTCAGTTGGCTGCATGGGTGATGTACTCACAGGAGTCCTAATAGACAATGGATCCTCTCTCAACGTCATGCCTAAATCAACATTATCAAGATTATCCTTCGAAGATTATCCTCTAAGAAAAAGTCATGTCATCGTCAAAGCCTTTGATGGATCAAGGAAGTCAGTTTTCGGAGAAGTAGATCTTCCCATAACTATTGGACCTCAGACGTTCAAAATCACTTTCCAAGTTATGGATATTCCAGCACAATATAGTTGTTTGCTAGGTCGCCCATGGATTCATGAGGCTGGGGCAATTACTTCAACACTTCATCAGAAACTGAAGTTCATAAAGAATGACAAATTGGTAACCGTATGTGGAGAACGAGCTCTGATCGTCAGCAACCTGTCATCATTCTCCGACATAGAACCAAAAGAAGTTGTTGGAACTAAATTCCAAGCACTTTCATTAGACAAAGGAAAGGAGAAAGCAGCGTCCATCTCTTCATACAAAGATGCAATCCAAGTTGTAAAAGATGGCACTACCAGTGGTTGGGGACACATTAATATTCCTACCAACAACAAGAACAGAACGGGAATTGGATTCTTTCCGACATCATCAAAAGCTATCCCAGGGATTGAAGTAGTTCTCCCTATTCAAGAAACTTTCTGCAGTGGAGGTTTTCTTCAACCTGTTCAACAAACAGTCAATACCATCGGTACGGAAAACACCGATGAAGAGGAGTGGTTATCCTATCTTAACAGAGCAGGATATATCTCCCTACCAGAGTCTGATCCACCTTGCTGTTATCCGACTAAAGGATCTGAAAGTAAGACTCAACCAAGCAGTGATGAAGTTACTGACAGCTTCACCACCAGAAGTCATGGTTCATCAGAAGAAGTTCCTGTTAGAACAAGATTTGTTCTTATCAATTATCTTAGTTTTGATGATAACAATAATATGAATTTTGCTTAAGATAATATGGTACTCTAATCCAATGCAATTTCCCTTTCAGGAAATATATAAAGAGTACGCATAATTCAGCGCTCAGAAGATGTGTCTCAAATGGTTCAGCATGCAACATCAGAACATGGTCTGGCAAGACATCAGAAGATGGTCGAAGCAGAATCAGAACATGGGTCTATGGAAGCATCAGAAGAACATGAGATCAGAAGCACTGAAGATCAGAAGATGGTATCACGTTCAGAAGCACTTCAAGGTCAGAAGATCAGAAGATGCTTTGCACCAAGCTGTTTGACTCTGATGATATTCAAACGTCGTATTCACAAACATCAGATCAGAAGGAAGTACACGTGGCAGACTACGCTGACTGACAAAAGGAACGTTAAAGCTACTAAAGGCTACGTCAGTAGACACAGCGTGAACAAGGCTCGAGGTAGTTGACAAAAGCGAATAACATTAAATGCAAAGCTGTACGGAACACGCAAAGCATTAAATGCATTCAACGGTCATCTTCTCAACGCCTATAAATATGAAGTTCTGATGAGAAGCAAGGTTAACGATCCTGAACAAAGACAATTCAAATTAACTTGCTGAAACGCTGTTCAAATCAAAAGCTCAGAATCTTCATCTTCATCAAAGCTCACTACATTGCTGTTGTAATATCTTAGTGAAATTAAGCTTAAACTGTAAGAGAAATATCACAGTTGTGATTATCGCTTTTAAGAAGCATTTGTAAACTCTTGAATAGATTACATTAAGTTGTAAGGAACTAGAGTGATCAGTTGATCAGTATACTCTAGGAAGTCTTGGCAGTTGGCTGAGCAGGAAGTCTTGGCAGTTGGCTGAGCAGGAAGTCTTGGCAGTTGGCTGAGCAGGAAGTCTTGGCAGTTGGCTGAGCAGGAAGTCTTGGCAGTTGGCTGAGCAGGAAGTCTTGGCAGTTGGCTGAGCAGAAAAGTCTTAGGAGTGAACTAAGCCTAGAGTGATCGTGTTGATCAGTAGACTCTAGAAAAAGTCTTAGGAGTGAACTAAGCAGTTGTTCCCGGAGTGATCAGGTTGTGATCAGAAGACTCTGGAAGACTTAGTTGCGGCTAAGTGGAAAACCATTGTAATCCGTGCGATTAGTGGATTAAATCCTCAGTTGAGGTAAATCATCTCTGCGGGGGTGGACTGGAGTAGCTTCGTTAACAGCGAACCAGGATAAAAATAATTGTGCATTTTATTTTTATCGCTCAAGATTTAAAGTCACACTTATTCAATCCCCCCCTTTCTAAGTGTTTTTCTATCCTTCAATTGGTATCAGAGCGCCGGTTCTAAGGTGCAAGCACTTAACCGTGTTTAGAAAAGATTCAGGAAGAGAAAAACGCTTCATTTAAAAGATGGTTGATGAAAGTGAAAGGACTATACCTACACCTGCATCTACATCTGGCTCTGCTGAGCAATACAACGGTAACAATGGTTATACTAGACCGCCGGTATTTGATGGTGAAAACTTTGAATACTGGAAAGATAAACTGGAAAGTTACTTTCTGGGTCTAGATGGTGATCTATGGGATCTTCTGATGGATGGTTACAAACATCCTGTAAATGCCAGAGGCGTAAAGCTGTCAAGGCAAGAAATGAATGATGATCAAAAGAAGCTTTTCAGGAATCATCATAAATGTAGAACTGTTTTGCTGAATGCTATCTCTCATGCTGAGTATGAGAAGATATCTAACAGGGAAACGGCCTATGACATATATGAGTCCTTGAAAATGACTCATGAAGGAAATGCTCAAGTCAAGGAGACAAAAGCTCTTGCCTTAATCCAGAAGTATGAAGCCTTCAAGATGGAGGATGATGAAGACATTGAAAAGATGTTTTCGAGATTTCAAACTCTTACTGCTGGATTGAGAGTTCTTGACAAAGGATACACCAAGGCTGATCATGTGAAGAAGATCATCAGAAGCTTACCCAGAAGATGGGGTCCGATGGTGACTGCATTCAAGATTGCGAAGAATCTGAATGAAGTTTCTCTGGAAGAGCTTATCAGTGCCTTGAGAAGCCATGAGATTGAGCTGGACGCAAATGAGCCTCAAAAGAAAGGTAAGTCTATTGCATTAAAATCAAATATCAAGAAATGCACTAACGCTTTTCAGGCTAGAGAAGAAGATCCTGAAGAATCAGAATCTGAAGAAGAAGATGAACTGTCCATGATTTCCAGAAGGCTAAATCAACTCTGGAAGACCAAGCAAAGGAAGTTCAGAGGCTTCAGAAGTTCAAGGAAATTTGAACGTGGAGAATCTTCTGATGAAAGAAGATTTGACAAGAAGAAGGTCATGTGCTATGAATGCAATGAGCCTGGACACTACAAGAATGAATGTCCAAATCTTCAGAAGGAAAGTCCCCAGAAAAAGTTTCATAAGAAGAAAGGTCTTATGGCAACCTGGGATGAGTCAGAAGATGATTCAGAAGATGAGCAGGCCAACTGTGCGCTGATGGCGACAGAAGATGACGGATCAGAATCTACATCAGAATCAGATTCTGAAGAGGTATTTTCTGAACTTACTAGAGATGAGTTAGTTTCCGGTCTAACTGAACTTCTGGAACTCAAGTCTCAGATTAGTCTCAAATACAAAAAGCTGAAAAAGCAATTTGAATTTGAAACAAAGAAGCTTGAGTTGGAGAATTCTGAATTAAAAGAAAAACTTTTAAAATTATCCAATAATGTTGGATCTCCTTCTGATTCAGAAAAATCCACTCCTAGTCTGAACCATATTCTGAAAGAATATGATTTAAGTTTCAGAAAGTTCTTATCTAGAAGTATTGGCAGAAGTCAGCTAGCTTCTATGATATATGCTGTGTCTGGAAACAAAAGAGTTGGCATTGGTTATGAGGGTGAAACCCCATACAAACTTGAACCTGTTGATGAAATGAAAATTACATACAAGCCATTGTATGATCAGTTCAAGTATGGCCACTCTCATGATATTAGGCACACCTCACATGCACAAAGTTTTCACATAACACACACTAAGAAGCATGTGACACAACCTAGGAAATATCATGAAACTCACATTAAGAATTATCATGCTGTTCCTTCTATTGCTTACAATGTTAAACCCAAGTTCAATCAGAACTTGAGAAAATCTAACAAGAAAGGACCCAAAAAGATGTGGGTACCTAAGGATAAGATTATTCCTATTGCAGATATCCTTGGCTGCAAGAAGGACAAAGCACAACATGTCATGGTACCTGGACTCTGGATGCTCGCGACACATGACAGGAAGAAGGTCTATGTTCCAAGACCTGGTGCTTAAGTCTGGAGGAGAAGTCAAGTTCGGAGGAGATCAGAAGGGCAAGATAATTGGCTCTGGAACTATAAAGTCTGGTAACTCTCCTTCCATTTCTAATGTACTTCTTGTAGAAGGATTAACACATAACCTTTTATCTATCAGTCAATTAAGTGACAATGGTTATGATATAATCTTTAATCAAGAGTCTTGCAAGGCTGTAAATCAGAAGGATGGCTCAATCCTATTTACAGGCAAGAGGAAGAACAACATTTATAAGACAGATCTGCAAGATCTTATGAGTCAGAAGGTGACTTGTCTTATGTCTGTTTCTGAAGAGCAGTGGGTCTGGCACAGAAGATTAGGTCATGCTAGTTTGAGAAAGATCTCTCAGATTAACAAACTGAATCTTGTCAGAGGACTCCCTAATTTGAAATTCCAATCAGATGCTCTTTGTGAAGCATGTCAGAAGGGCAAGTTCTCCAAACCTGCATTCAAGTCTAAGAATGTTGTTTCTACCTCTAGGCCATTAGAACTCTTGCACATTGATCTGTTTGGCCCAGTCAAAACAGCATCTGTCAGAGGAAAGAAATATGGATTAGTCATCGTAGATGATTATAGTCGCTGGACATGGGTAAAATTCTTGAAACACAAGGATGAGACTCATTCAGTGTTCTTTGATTTCTGCATTCAGATTCAATCTGAAAAAGAGTGTAAAATCATAAAGGTCAGAAGTGATCATGGTGGTGAATTTGAGAACAGATCCTTTGAAGAATTCTTCAAAGAAAATGGTATTGCCCATGATTTCTCTTGTCCTAGAACTCCACAGCAAAATGGGGTTGTAGAACGAAAGAATAGGACTCTTCAAGAAATGGCCAGAACCATGATCAATGAAACCAATATGGCTAAGCATTTCTGGGCAGAAGCAATAAACACTGCATGTTATATTCAGAATAGAATCTCTATCAGACCTATTCTTAATAAGACTCCCTATGAATTGTGGAAGAATAAAAAGCCCAACATTTCATATTTCCATCCTTTTGGATGTGTATGCTTTATTCTGAACACTAAAGATCATCTTGGTAAGTTTGATTCCAAAGCTCAAAAGTGTTTCCTTCTTGGATATTCTGAACGCTCAAAAGGCTACAGAGTATACAATACTGAAACATTGGTTGTAGAAGAATCAATCAATATCAGGTTTGATGATAAGCTTGGTTCTGAAAAACCAAAGCAAGTTGATAATTTTGCAGGTTGTGATATTGACATATCAGAAGCTGTTGAGCCAAGAAGCAACGCATCAGAAGCAGAGCTTCTCAGAAGCAAAGAATCTGAAGATCAAGTATCAGCTTCTCTGGAGGATCTAAGTATTTCTGAAGAACCATCTGTCAGAAGATCATCCAGACTCATCTCTGGTCATTCAGAAGATGTCATTCTTGGAAAGAAGGATGATCCGATCAGAACAAGAGCATTCCTTAGAAACAATGCAGACTGTCAATTAGGTCTTGTATCTTTGATCGAGCCAACTTCTGTTGATCATGCTCTAGAAGATCCAGACTGGATAATTGCTATGCAAGAAGAACTAAATCAGTTTACAAGGAATGATGTTTGGGATCTTGTTCCTAGACCAGATGGATTCAATATAATTGGTACAAATTGGGTCTTCAGAAACAAGCTCAGAATGAGAAGATGAGAAATTCTCACGTATGAGTATCCTTTGATATGAAATTTTTTTTAAGTTCTGATAGAAATCAATTAGAAATTGTGATTCAGTTATTACTAACGTTTCAGTGTTTAAGTTGATTCAGAATCTCTCTAAAAGCAAAACAGCTGTAACTGGCTATCCAGATGGTAAACACGTGTTCACTATTCCTGGACAAGCGTGCGTGCAGTTGAGGGGACGTCTACTTAGGTAACTGTGCAAATCACGTCTTTTGTCATTATTATCTCTCCTCATGTCACGTAACATTAAATGCTTTTCATCATTTACTCTCTTCAGTTTTCTTTTTATACTCTTCAAACGTTTCTTTTCCCTCTCATATTTCTCTCTCTCTCTGCATTCGGTTTCTTTTTCATCTCTCTCTCTTTTCATATCATAAACCCTAGCAGTTTCCATTATCTGAAAGTTCATCATGAATCCATCGTCAAGCTCTGGGAATCAAGACAATGATAGGAAACAAAAGAGAAAGGCATCTGCTGAATCAGAAACCAAACCTAAAAGAGTTAGGATCTCCTATGACCCTCTCAAAGTGTATCAACCTTTTGACGGTTCCCGTCAATCACCTCCCTCTTCAAAGACCTCCACCACCTCTTCCTCCTCATTCATCCTCTCGGAACCACCTTTTTCACCATCTTATATCTCCTCTCCTTTAACCCTTCCATCAGATATTTCTTCATCCCTCTCATACCCTTTTCCCACCAGAACACCTAATCCCTATAGTGTTGTTCTTCCCGACTCAAGGTTCACTGTCAACCCTCCAACCCCTACCACTCAAACATATCTGGAGCTTTTACATGCTGATGTAAATGGCTGGTTGGAGATTCTTGGTGCTGCTCACCTTAATCATCTGGATGAGTATGCTACAAACAACCTCTGGAATACCTTTCGTCAGGATCTTCTGGAGAAGGCTACAGACACTCAGAAAAGGATTATGTCTGAAGCTCCTGGTGTTCGTGGTCTCCGGTTGGAAGTTGGTGAGAGCAGCCACCACTGTCTCATCAGGAACAGAAGTGTTCTTGAAGAGAAGATACCTGCAGATGAGTTGGAAGAAGAAAATCTCTGCAGAGATATCGTGGTATGGAAACCCCGGTCTTCTGTGCTCTGGTTTCCTGTGCTGACTGGAGATTTTCAGTGGCTGTTCAACTGGTTCAGAATGAACCCTTCTGAAAAAGCACCTCACATGGTCTTTCCAGTAGTGGTTTATCGTGCTGAAGTTGCTGGTCCTACTCCTCCAACAAACCTTGCAGCTATTCTTCAAGCATTGGAAGATGGAACTTCTGAGCTGCCTGAACCAGAATATGCTAAGGCTCCTTCTGAGTCAGACTCAGATGAGGAAATGGGAGATGCACAAGCTGAAGATCTTCCAGAAGATCACCCTGCTGAGATTGCTGTTCCTCTGGGCAGAAATATTGGTGCCTCTTCTTCCGGTGAAACCTCAGCTCTGATGGAGACCTTGGAAACTCTTCATCAGAATCAAGCTATGCTGGCTTCTCGTTTGGACGCGCAAGAAGCAGCCAATGCTGAGTTTCGTTCCTTCATGACAAGGCAAGCTACAAGCACTGACGGGATTCATGATGTTCTGGCGCGGATTTTGCGTAGGCTAGGATCTTAGTCTTTTGGTCTTTGTAGTTTCCTTTCCTTGTTGCATCTGTTTTCCTGCATTCTTCTTGTAATCCTCTTTTGATTATCAATGAAAAAGTTTCTTTGTGTTTTACATTCCAGTAAATGTTTTCTTTTGTCGTTTTATACATCTGAATCTTTTTATATATTCTTTTTGATGTTATGACAAAAAGGGGGAGAAGATAAATGATAAATGATTTGATTAAATCTATCAGTTGCTGGGTAAAGGCTCCCACACATTCACTAACAAGAACTGCAAGTTCTATATGGTTTAAGTGTTTTGCAGGTACAGAGAAGTGAAGTGAATCTTCAAAGCAAACACTAGAAGCAAAACCATGGAAACTGAAGCAAGCTGAGTGCTGTCAAGCTTCAGAGATCAGAAGCAAGAAAGAAGAATGAATCAGAAGCACTGATAATAGAATTTGAATATCATTGTCTATCCTGTTATGACAAAATTCTATTTGCCCTGATACATATAATGTTATGGCTCTGATACATTATTTGCTCTGATACATGTTTTTAGCCTAAATGCTCTGATACATTTGGCTCTGATACATATCATGTATTTGAATATACATTTTATGTTCTAACTCGTTCATGCTGACTTTTGTCGTTTAGTTTTTGTTCTGTAACATTTCAGGATGTAGAGATGCTCAGATGATGCTCTGGTACATTCAACAATGTTCTGATACAAATCTAGCATGAAGTGATGTTGGTAGACATTCAAAGTTCTGAAGCTATCCGAGGGAAGCAGAAATCAGAAGATGTGAATGTTCTAGAAGATCCAGGAAATTCAAGTTCTGAAGCTGTCCTAAATGGAAGCAGAAATCAGAAGCTGTGAATGTTCTGAAGATCAAAGAAACTCAAGTTCTGAAGCTGTCCTGAATGGAAGCAGAAGTCAGAAGCTGTGAGTGTTCTAAGGATCTAAAGAAATTCAAGTTCTGAAGCTGTCCAATGGAAGCAGAAGTCAGAAGCTATGAATTCTCTGAAGGCAGAAGCTTATATGATCGTCTCTACCGAAATAATCAGGGAAGTCTTTTATCAAAGTTCTTCGAGTATTTATTTCAGGGGGAGATTATTTATCTCAGGGGGAGATTGTTAATCTCAGGGGGAGACATATTCATATGCTTATGCTATAGCTGTGTAATTTGTCTTTTGCCGTCTATTCTTTCTGATCGCAAATTCATATCATTTATATATGTTTTTGTCATCATCAAAAAGGGGGAGATTGTTAGAACAAGATTTGTTCTTATCAATTATCTTAGTTTTGATGATAACAATAATATGAATTTTGCTTAAGATAATATGGTACTCTAATCCAATGCAATTTCCCTTTCAGGAAATATATAAAGAGTACGCATAATTCAGCGCTCAGAAGATGTGTCTCAAATGGTTCAGCATGCAACATCAGAACATGGTCTGGCAAGACATCAGAAGATGGTCGAAGCAGAATCAGAACATGGGTCTATGGAAGCATCAGAAGAACATGAGATCAGAAGCACTGAAGATCAGAAGATGGTATCACGTTCAGAAGCACTTCAAGGTCAGAAGATCAGAAGATGCTTTGCACCAAGCTGTTTGACTCTGATGATATTCAAACGTCGTATTCACAAACATCAGATCAGAAGGAAGTACACGTGGCAGACTACGCTGACTGACAAAAGGAACGTTAAAGCTACTAAAGGCTACGTCAGTAGACACAGCGTGAACAAGGCTCGAGGTAGTTGACAAAAGCGTATAACATTAAATGCAAAGCTGTACGGAACACGCAAAGCATTAAATGCATTCAACGGTCATCTTCTCAACGCCTATAAATATGAAGTTCTGATGAGAAGCAAGGTTAACGATCCTGAACAAAGACAATTCAAATTAACTTGCTGAAACGCTGTTCAAATCAAAAGCTCAGAATCTTCATCTTCATCAAAGCTCACTACATTGCTGTTGTAATATCTTAGTGAGATTAAGCTTAAACTGTAAGAGAAATATCACAGTTGTGATTATCGCTTTTAAGAAGCATTTGTAAACTCTTGAATAGATTACATTAAGTTGTAAGGAACTAGAGTGATCAGTTGATCAGTATACTCTAGGAAGTCTTGGCAGTTGGCTGAGCAGGAAGTCTTGGCAGTTGGCTGAGCAGGAAGTCTTGGCAGTTGGCTGAGCAGGAAGTCTTGGCAGTTGGCTGAGCAGGAAGTCTTGGCAGTTGGCTGAGCAGGAAGTCTTGGCAGTTGGCTGAGCAGAAAAGTCTTAGGAGTGAACTAAGCCTAGAGTGATCGTGTTGATCAGTAGACTCTAGAAAAAGTCTTAGGAGTGAACTAAGCAGTTGTTCCCGGAGTGATCAGGTTGTGATCAGAAGACTCTGGAAGACTTAGTTGCGGCTAAGTGGAAAACCATTGTAATCCGTGCGATTAGTGGATTAAATCCTCAGTTGAGGTAAATCATCTCTGCGGGGGTGGACTGGAGTAGCTTCGTTAACAGCGAACCAGGATAAAAATAATTGTGCATTTTATTTTTATCGCTCAAGATTTAAAGTCACACTTATTCAATCCCCCCCTTTCTAAGTGTTTTTCTATCCTTCAGTTCCTCCTATCCCCGAAGAGACTTGGGATACATTAGGAGAACCAAGCGGAAAATTCGACTACATGGTGAAATACTCCGCTCCTGAAAGTTCAAGAATCTCTCTTGAAGATATTGTTCCAACTGGATGGAACAGTGATTTTGAGTACCTCTCTCAGCCAAAAGAGATGTATAACCCTTGCTATTCATCATCACCGACTGGTGAGGTCATCATTGAGGATTATATCCCCAAGTCACCTTCCGAGGCTAAGGATCTAGAGTTCACATATCTAGTCAATGCCATCTTGGGAGAAGAGCAAGACCAAAATACAGAAGAGGATGATCTCGAAAGTGTCTCCGACAACGAGTCTCTCCATTCAGAAGATTGGAAGTTTCCTCAAAAGAAAAACCGACATACTCCACTCGGAAATGGGTATACTCACACCGCTCAGTCTGCTGAAGAAGAAGAAGATCGTCTGAGTGTTGCAAAGACAGTGGTTGGTAAATCAAGACCTACCACAGGCCAGCTTAAGCCTAAGGTTCCAGATTACTTAGTGCACAATGGGGTTCGCCACTACTGGACAGCTGTTGAAGTTTCAACTGTTGTTCGCACTCCTAAGTAGGAATTTTCACCGTTATTTTGTCCTTTCACCATAGCCCAGGGTGAAGAGATGTTTCATAGGGCTTTGCATTTTACTATTTCTTAGTTAAATGTCCCTCTTTGCTTCGCCCAAAGCAATAGAGTTTTGTTTTATAGGGTCTTTGTTTCAAGAAATGACTGTCCATAAATAAAAATATCATTCAGTTCCTTCGTTTAGTTTTCCCTTTTCTTTTTTCGGAAATTGGTAATCCTAAAAAACACCCTTAAAAAACATCAAAAATTATTAACTGCATACACCGAGTCTTCCCTCGTTGTCTAAATAAAACTTATCACACATATGCAGATTAATCATAAAATACCCCGTTGAAACGTGCGACCGTATGACTTCTCCAAGCTTTGAGTTTCCTGTATTCGAGGCAGAGGAAGAAGAAGACGAAGAAATATCAAAGGAAATTTCACGGTTACTTCAACAAAAGGAAGAGGCCATTCAGCCATACAATGAGCCTCTAGAGATCATTAACCTTGGTTCCGATGGAAACAGAAGAGAGGTTAAGATTGGAGCTTCGCTCAGTTCAGAGATCAGAGAGAGTTTGATACAGCTACTCAAAGAATTCTCAGATGTCTTCGCTTGGTCTTATCAAGATATGCCAGGGTTGGATACCAGTATAGTGGAGCATCACTTGCCGTTAAAAGCAGAATGCCCTCCGGTCAAGCAAAAATTGAGAAGAACTCACCCGGAGATGGCCATGAAAATCAAAGAGGAAGTTCAAAAGCAGATCAACGCAGGTTTCCTCGTCACTTCAGAATACCCTCAGTGGTTAGCTAACATTGTTCCCGTTCCTAAGAAAGACGGAAAAGTCCGCATGTGCGTCGACTACAGAGATTTGAACAAAGCTAGCCCTAAGGATGATTTTCCTTTACCACATATTGATATGTTGGTAGACAGTACAGCAAAATCCAAAGTTTTCTCATTCATGGACGGATTTTCAGGATACAACCAAATCAAAATGGCACCTGAAGACATGGAAAAAACAGCTTTCATCACCCCCTGGGGCACATTCTGCTACCGTGTTATGCCTTTTGGACTAAAAAACGCAGGGGCAACTTATCAAAGGGCCATGACTACGCTTTTCCACGACATGATGCATAAGGAAGTGGAAGTCTATGTGGACGACATGATTGCCAAATCAGAAAATGAAGAAGATCACATACAGGATTTGACAAAGTTATTTCGACGCTTACGGAAGTTTCAGCTTCGCCTGAACCCCAACAAGTGTACCTTTGGTGTCTACTCAGGAAAACTCCTTGGTTTCATTGTCAGCAAACGAGGAATTGAAGTAGATCCAGACAAAGTCAAGGCAATTCAAGAAATGCCTTCACCTAGAACCGAGAAACAAGTTAGAGGATTTCTTGGACGTCTGAATTACTTCTCGAGATTCATATATCTCATGACTGCAACTTGTGCTCCTATTTTCAAACTTCTACGGAAAAATCAAAGTTGCGTCTGGACAGACGATTGTCAGAAGGCGTTCGACAGCATTAAGGAATATCTGCTCGAACCACCCATCTTGTCTCCTCCAGTGGAAGGAAGACCTTTGATAATGTACTTAACCGTCTTAGAAGACTCCATGGGTTGTGTCCTTGGACAGCAAGACGAGACAAAGAGAAAAGAGCATGCCATCTACTACCTGAGCAAGAAATTCACTGACTGTGAATCCCGCTACTCCATGCTCGAGAAGACGTGTTGTGCTTTGGCCTGGGCTGCCAAGCGTCTCCGCCAGTACATGATTCGACATACTACTTGTTTGATCTCTCATATGGATCCAATCAAGTACATCTTTGAGAAGCCTGCTTTAACTGGGAGAATCGCCCGTTGGCAGATGTTGTTATCAGAATATGACATTGAGTATCACGCACAGAAAGCCGTGAAAGGAAGCATTCTAGCTGAGCACCTGGCTCACCACCCACTCAATGGTCACGAATCAACCAGTTTCGATTTTCCGGACGAGGACGTCATGTACCTCAAGATGAAAGATTACGACGAGCCACTACCAGACGAAGGACCTGAGATAGGATCCCAGTGGGGCTTAATCTTTGATGGAGCTGTCAATGCTTATGGACGAGGAATTGGGGCAATCATTGTTACACCTCAGGGTACCCATATTCCATTTACTGCCAGATTAACTTTCAAATGCACAAACAATGAGGCCGAATATGAAGCTTGCATCATGGGTCTCGAAGAAGCCATGGATCTAAGAATCAAACACTTGGATGTATATGGAGATTCTGCTTTGGTCATCAATCAAATCAAAGGAGAATGGGAAACACGCCAACCAGGGCTAATTCCTTACAAAGACTACGCAAGAAGATTGTTACCATTCTTCGACAGGGTAGATTTTCATCACATTCCTCGTGAAGAAAACAACTTGGCTGATGCATTAGCCACACTCTCTTCCATGATTAGGATAAATCATTGGAATGACATTCCTCGGATCGATGTTATGCGCCTGGATAGGCCCGCTCATGTGTTCACAGTAGAAGCAATCATCGACGACAAACCGTGGTACTACGACATCAAGAACTTTCTTCAAAAGCAAGAGTACCCTCTTGGGGCGTCAAAGAAAGATAGAAAGACTTTGAGAAAGTTAGCTTGTAGATTCTTCCTGAATGAAGATGTTCTGTACAAGAGAAACTTCGACATGGTTCTGCACAGATGCGTTGACAGAAAAGAAGCAGAAGTACTCATGAGAGAAATACATGAAGGTTCCTTTGGTACTCACACCAATGGACATACCATGACAAGGAAAATACTGAGAGCAGGATATTATTGGCTGACGATGGAGTCAGATTGCTACCAGTACGCAAAGAGGTGTCACAAATGTCAGGTCTACGCCGATAGAATTCATGTGCCACCATCTCTTCTCAACATACTCTCTTCCCCTTGGCCTTTCTCCATGTGGGGAATCGACATGATTGGAATGATCGAACCAAAAGCGTCCAACGGACATCGCTTCATCTTGGTAGCCATAGACTATTTCACCAAATGGGTTGAAGCAGCTTCATATGCAAACGTTACAAGACAAGTTGTCGTCAGGTTTATCAAGAATCACATCATCTGTCGCTACGGCATTCCTAGCAAGATAATCACTGACAATGGGTCAAATTTGAATAACAAAATGATGAAGGAGCTTTGTGAAGAATTCAAGATCGAACATCACAACTCATCTCCTTACAGACCAAAGATGAATGGAGCTGTAGAAGCAGCTAACAAAAACATCAAGAAAATCATTCAGAAGATGGTCATCACTTACAAAGATTGGCATGAAATGCTCCCGTTTGCTCTTCACGGTTACCGTACATCAGTACGTACTTCGACTGGGGCAACTCCTTTCTCCCTTGTATATGGCATGGAGGCAGTCCTACCTATAGAGGTTGAGATTCCATCAATGAGAGTTTTGATGGAGGCAAAATTAATAGAAGCCGAGTGGTGTCAAAGCAGATTCGATGAATTGAACTTAATCGAAGAAAAGCGCATGACAGCTTTATGCCACGGACAGCTATACCAACAAAGAATGAAGAAAGCTTTCGACAAAAAGGTTCGACCTCGCACAATCAAAGAAGGCGACCTTGTACTAAAAAAGATTCAATCTTTTCTCACAGATTCGAGAGGGAAATGGACTCCCAATTATGACGGCCCCTACGTGGTCAAGAGAGCTTTCTCAGGAGGAGCCTTAATACTCACGACTATGGATGGAGAAGAATTCACCCGTCCTGTGAACGTCGACGCAGTCAAGAAATACTTCGCCTAAATAATTAAAATAACAGCTCGCTAAGTTGAAAACTCGCAAAGAGCGACTTAGGCAAAAAAGAGCGTCTCGGTGAATCGAAAACCCGAAAGGGCGATTCAGGCAAAAGTTAGAGACATAAAAAAAATAAAAAAAATAAGTAATCAATCCCGGTAAACTTAAAACCCGAAAGGGGTAGTTTACGCAAAAGTTAGGGATATATGGCAAGTAACTGTGTTCAGGACAAACTTGATCATTCAAAATCCATAGCGGAGTGTTCATCAGCAGTAGGTCATCTTCTACAAAGCACGAATACAGCGCAACTTGGAGTGGAAGGGAGAGATAACGGTCGTCACGTTTCATCGTAGCCCTTTTCCCGAAAATTACCAATTTCCAACTTTGTAAATACTCCATGGAATCAAGCATTTGGCTGATTACCATTCCATATATAATAATTTGAGCCTTGTGCTTTTCCTTTGCAATCTAGTCTTATTCAGTTTCTTGAAATGCATTTTAAATTTAAACAGTCAATTTCTTGAAACAAATGTTTTCATAAAATAAAAATGAATTTACTTACAAAAATAAGGGTGAAATTTCTTTCTAAGGTTTGCAAACAGTAGGAAGAATGCGAACAGTTGCTCCGAGAACGGTTGAGACTCCGGGAACCAAGATTTCCCCATGAGGTCGCTTTGCGAACATCTCCCGATGACGGATCTTCACTTCAATTCATATTATTTACTTCGGACAGCGGACAACTGGTAACCAGATATTCCCAACAGAGTTCGAACTCCAAGAAGAGGACATCTTCTGATCAACAAGAATTCAAGTCGTATCTTAGGATTTTACATCCGCGACAATTCTATTCACATTCACTTTACATTCTATAATTGTCATAATATTCATGCATACATTACATTACAACTGCATAGTCGAATTAGGCTTTTAATCATGAGAATGCCCGAGTCACGAGGGCATGAACTCAAGTTTCCCCTGCAAGTCCTGGAGAAACTTTTTCCTTCAAGACAACGATCCATGTAGAGAGGTTTCCCCAAGCAAGTCAATAAATGGTGGTCTCCCTCAAAGAGATAGTTTGTTCACTTTTGGAATCCCTCAACTGAGAATCTCCTGCAGAGCAACGCTCGACAATCTTCTTCAGATAAGATAGTCTGCTTCACATTTTGGAATTCCCTACAGGTTTGGTATTTCCCCAGCAGGGTCAAGAGGTGCCATTTCTTGTCAAAAAAAAAGAAATAATTCAGAATCTCCCAGCAGATCGACAAATGATTCCCCAACAAAGTCAGCAAATGGCAGTCTCTTTCAGCAGAAGACAGTTTGCTCACTTTCTATCACAACAAAGTCAGCAAATGGCAGTCTCTTTCAGCAGAAGACAGTTTGCTCACTTTCTATCACAACAAAGTCAGCAAATGGCAGTCTCTTTCAGCAGAAGACAGTTTGCTCACTTTCCATCACAACAAAGTCAGCAAATGGCAGTCTCTTTCAGCAGAAGACAGTTTGCTCACTTTCTATCATAACAAAGTCAGCAAATGGCAGTCTCTTTCAGCAGAAGACAGTTTGCTCACTTTCTTTCATGACAGGGTCGACAAATGGCAGTCTCTCCCAGTAGAAGACAGTTTGCTCCCCTAGCAATTGGCAAATGGCAGTCTTTTCCCAAGAAAAGACAGTTTGTCTGCTAAATACTCAAGAGATCGACAAATGGCAGTTTCTTCAAACAGTTTGTCTGTTTCTGGGATGCTTAACTCCCCACAGAGTCGATGAATGGCAGTTTTCCCCTTAAGAAAACAGTTTGTTGATTCCCCAGGCACCAATCGACGAATGGCAGTTTTCACCCCGAAAACAGTTCGTCCGCCTTCAAACAAAGTCATTAGCCCCTCAAAAGATCATGAGGCCATATGACATTCTTTCAAAGACGTCAAGTCAAAAGGAAAGATGGTGAAGTTTCTTTATTACCGTCAAATGGCATCTTATCTCCAAGCGCTGATAAGAAGTTTGACGAGGAAACAAACCTTTGAAGTTTCTTTACAGCCGTCAAATGGCATCTTATCTCCAAGCGCTGATAAGAAGTTTGACGAGGAAACAAACATTTGAAGTTTCTCTACAGCCGTCAAATGGCATCTTACCTCCAAGCGCTGGTAAGAAGTTTGGTGAGGAAACAGACCTTTGGAGATTTTCTCTTTATCTGAGATATTGTCCAAACGCAACCAAGACCAGTTTCGAGATTTGGACATCCGGAACGAGAGGAGGTTGTTTACCTTTTTCTAAGTATCAACACTTAGTTAAAGAAGATGGATTGCGCATCCTGCATTGCCATCCATTCTCCAGAATCCACATCAAGTATTTCTACAGGAGTTTGTCTCCTCATCCCCCGCCAAGTGCGACAACGGGATCAAATCATGCAAAGATTTTATCAATTACAACATCTCAGGAGCGCCCAAAATTCGGGCATTCTTTGATATTTAAGTCTCTTTTACGCAGGAGAGATCGAGATCTCAATCTCTCTCCCTCCAGATAAAAGAAACTTAAATAGGGGCATCTGTCATACCCTAATTTTTGACCCCCCTGAGATGACATATCTTCAGGATTTTTTTATCAGGTCAAGACAAGTACCCAGAGCAGTCATTTCTCCATCTGATACCTAATCGAGGATGCTCAAAGACAAGAAAGCTCAGGCAAAGGATCAATCAATACAAAGACTGGTCTCTAATACAATCATGGGGCTCAAAAACTTCACTTTTCTCATCTATGATTGATTAGACATCCAGTCATATGAGTACAGGTTTACTCAGGTCACCAGACTAGGGTTTTGAGCCTATCAAGGACTGAAATCAGGGATCACATTTGGGAAACCCTAAAAAGCCCCAGGGAACCATTCAAAGACATCAATCATCTTCAAATAACTCATATTACAAGATCTACTGGACATCACACTTCAATTCAAAGTCTACAGTCATTATTTTCACATGGTCGACAAATTAGGGTTTTGACCTAATTCACCAAGATAGTTGACTTTTAATCAGGGCATGGATCCAAAACTCAAGACATGATTCAAGAATCTCTACTACCTCAATATAATCCATTTACATCATTCATTTGAGGAAAAGATCTTGTTTCTACACAAAAGCCCAAAAATTCACTTTGTCAGGAAAAAGTCAACTGTGAAGGATCATCATTGACTTTTAAGGTTTTTGGTCAAAGAAATGACTTTCAAAGATCAATATCATCAATATATGGATGTCAAAGTCATTTGGCCAAAGAAATTCAAAGAAATTCATCAAGGAGCGAAAAGTCGGGAATTAGGGTTTTTGAAGGCATGGTGAGAACTCAAAATTTCACCTACACAACTCAAAAAACTTCCAACATGAAAGTTGTAGATCTTGCAAAATAAAACAACATCTTACAAAGGAACTTTTTTCAAAAGATCAACCATTTATGAAGTTTTGGAAATTTTGAAGTTTAGGTCATAAACACTTAGAAATTTTTCTAAGTGTTTTAACCTAGTTTTCATCCAACTTTGGGCTCATTTTTCACAAATTTCCCAAATGATTCTGAAGAAGACATAAACTAATGAATTGAAGTAGATGTTTAGGGCTTTCCAAATTGTGTTCAACCTTCTCCAAATTCAATTTGAGCTAAGAGTTATGCTTGTTCAAAGTTGGCCTCATGAAGTAAAATTATAGGTCATGTGCAAATTGGACTTTGCAAATTTTGTGCAAATAACCTCTCTTATGGATGCTACACGACCCATAACACATCTGAAACCATGCCATACATCCATTTTCATCATTGCATAAGGATTAGAGAAGATTCCAAAAACAAAGGCATGTGATTATGTAATGATTGCATTTTTGAATTTATGACAAATTGGTGATTCATCAAAGGAATCTTCTCCCAACCAATTGGAGCTCATTTCTGCAGCAATTTGGTCCCCTAAGATCAAGCAAAACCGATGGCTAGGGAGTGGTATCAAAGAGCTCATCATTGCACTTGGGATATTCTTTGAATTTCTTCATGGCTAAGAAACCAAACTCACTACACTAAGCAAGCTTACCATACTCAATTGCTCTGAATCAATTGCCTATAAATAGGGGCCTCTTTCTCATTCAGAAAACACACCAAAGCAACCATATTACTTGCTTTCTCTTTCTCTTCTCTTGTTCATTGTTTTTCAAAGTTCTTTGGCAAGAAGAATCGATTTCTTCAAACCAGAGCTTATCTTTGGGAAGTGAGCATTCTAACATCTCAAGGGAGGTCATTTGAGGTGATCCAAGCACCTGGATCACTTCTGTAAGTGGAGGAACACCATTGTTGCTCTCACTTTGGAGCATTTGCAGTTGGAGGTCCATGGAGTGATTCAGGAGGTTTCAAGCCAAGCCAATCATCCAGACACACTCCTCAGGTCATAGTGAAGCTAACCAGATGGCTGCAGCTCATCTGTAACTCCAAATTCAACAACCTCCATGTTCACTTGAAGCTGAAATCGAGGGAGGTCCATAGAACAATTCAGAAGGATTCAGGCTACAATAAGCATCCAGTTAGCATCATTGAGTCTCAGGGAAGCTATTGAGATCATTCATTCAAGCTCAGTTGCTCTCAATCATCCTCACGACCTTCAGTTTCAGAGGTAAGTTTCTGAACTCCCTCTCTTTAATTTAAGTACTCTTTGTGAAATAGCTCGATTCTATCTTGTTCAGCATCATCAGAGGATTGAAAACCCTCTATCATCATCCATTTATCTTTCAGTATAGTCATTTAATTTAATTTTGAAATTTTAGGGTTCTTCACGATTTCTGGTAAATTAGTTAGATGTAGTTAATGATAGTTCATGTTAGTTACATATTTAGAATCGTGAGTGAATTTAGAGCAAGTTTCATGTTTACATCATTGCAAATGGTTGAGAAACGAGTGAGTTCAGAAATTCAAAATCATGGAGCTTGAGGTTGAAGACGAAGATGGTGGTGGCGCGCAAATTTGAATTCTCAGGGGAGAGTTTATTTTATTTTGAATGGTATGCGTATTATTAACGACTGAACAACTTGCCCTAGTGGCCACACATGCGCTCTTAGTCTCCTCATGCCACAAGTCTGGGGTTCGAATCCCCCTCGCCCCAGACTTTTTGTTCCTTTTATTTTTTCATGGTTTTACTACTTGTTTGAAAATATAATGAATTGAATGCAAGTTACTAACACTGAGCGCGCGCTGGCCCAGTGGTTTGGTTTTGGGTATGTGACCTAAAGGGCGTGAGTTCAACCCCTCTAGGTGACAAAATCATATTTTTTTATCACTTTTCACACTAAATTTCTTCACAACTTCACACAATTATTTAACCTATCAAATTAAATCATTTTCACTTCATTTTTCACACACTTGTTATTTAATATACCTATTTTATGTATAATCAAAAAAATCATAAAAATATTATTTAATTCATGTATTTTTATTAGGTATAAAATAGTATGTTTTAAGTGTTTTATTAAATACTTTAAATATATGTTTCCATTTTGTTTTAACCTAATTATTTGTGTGAATAATTTTATGATAAAACCCTAATTGTTTAGGTCTTAATTAAGTAAAAATCTTTATTTTTACTTTAATTAAGTTGACTTTTGTCAATTCTCAAAACTGTTTTCAATCTCTGATTAAATCAAATGATTAAGGTTTTCAAACAACAAAACCTCATATCATTCCAAATCATTTTCAAATTTCTGTTATAGCCAGTACTGTAAAGTACTGGGCCTCTAATAGAGTGTAAGTCCCAAAAACCTTCTCTTCTTAGCTTGTTTTCAAAACTGTATTTTCAAAATCTTCTTTCTGTTTTCAAAACATTCTTCTGGTATTTGAAGGGCATTATTCCCGGTGAAACTCTTCAGATACCTATGTGACCTTTGTCCATCTTCACTTCTTCTGTTTTCAAAAACCATTAACTGTTTATCATATATATTCAACTGTTATCAACAAAACAACAAAAATACTGTTGAGGCTCTGTACATACTTCTTCAATGGCCTCCACTCCATCCAGGTTAGGCTTTACAAGCTTTCAATTTACAGTCTTTATTTAAATTACTGTCAAATATAAACTGTGCATATATTTAGTTTAGAACTACGTTTGAGTATAAACCTTAGGACAGTTAAACTATATATATATATTATAGGAATATGGCCTAGGATTGAGAATGTCTTCCCGGTGAAGGCTCTTTCCTAATTAGAGATCTGTAGTTCAAACCCCCAAGATGAATTATTCCCGGTGAAACATCTTGGCAAAAACCTTAGAATCCAAAAATAATAGGACACATCCACCCAAAGAGGAATTATTCCCGGTGAAACCTCTTACCCATTTGCTTAGAGCCAAAATAAGTTCAAAACTACATAGCTTTCTCTTGTGCTATAACAAGGACCCTCGATTAGCCTCCTCTTGGGCTTTGTACAAGGACCCACAGGCTTCTTAAAAGCATTTCCAGCTTCCTCTTGAGCTTGTATACAAGGACCCATCAGGTTTCTTATAAACATAGGAACAGGTCTCTAGTCACCTTTTAGCCTACCCTGGTGAGTTTCTTCCAATTTAAACCAGACTTTAAACAAGCTAAGTTTGTCTCAATTTTGCATTGAGTACATTTTTGGAATGAGAGACATGGACAGTCTCTGTCACCCTTATCTTCATCAATCTTTCTTAGCAGAGTCTAGGATCCATGTTTGATCATCCTCAGCATTGAGTCAGCCTTCATCTTGGGCTTTAAACAAGAAGTCTCACTAGATAATCTTTCTGCCATTCATATTAACAAAAATCCCTGGAAAGGGTTAGCCTCCAAAGTCAATTTAAAATCAATCCATCATTTCAATAAAACCCCTGGAAAGGGTTAGCCTCCAACATCTGTCTAAATAAAATCCCTGGAAAGGGTTAGCTTCCACACATTCCTTCATTCTAAAATGTCAAAACCCCTGGAAAGGGTTAGCCTCCAAAATTAATTAATAAATAATTTCATTCTCTTAGGAGACAATTTCCCCAAAGAGTCAAAATCCCTGGAAAGGGTCAGCCTCCAAAAAACATGATAAAGTCAGTCTTTTAACAGACAAATTCACCAGCTGAGTCAAAATCCCTGGAAAAGGTTGGCTACCAAAGAAAAACAGTCTTTTAATAAATAAAACCTCTTCAGTAGAGTCAAAACCAACAAAAACAGTTAGCCACAACCTTGGGCTTCATACAAGGCACCCAAACAATAAAACTCCCCTGTCAAGAGTCAGCCTCAACCTTGGGCATTGTACAAGGCAGATAATAGAGTCTCCCCAGTGAGTCCTTCATCACTCAGTAGCCACAACCTTGGGCTTTGTACAAGGCAGATAAACCATATCTTTCATGTGTCAAAGATTCCTAACACTTAGGATCTTTCCCCATATAGTCATCCATACTTAATTCATTTAAGAGTCCGCCACAACCTTGGGCTTTGTACAAGGCAGAAAATAATGTTTTCCCCCTAGCTAGAGTCAGCCACAACCTTGGGCTTTGTACAAGGCACATAAAATAGAGTCATTCATTCAATTATCCTCCACAGTTAGCCACAACCTTGGGCTTTGTACAAGGCACACAAATAGAGTCTCCCTAAGTAGAGTCAGCCTCAATTCTGGGCTTTGTACAGAACACAAAAATACCCTGTAATTAATCCCCAATGGAGTCATCTCCCAGAGTCAATAATATCAATTAATCAATCAAAAAGCCTCAAGCTTGGGCCTCATACAAGCCAGCTAAAGTCAAATCTTTTATACAGTAGATAGACATAGCTTATCTCTATAGAGAGATATTTTTACTACTCTACCACATTCAAACAAACAAACATTTCAATTTCAATTTCAATCAAAGTCTCCCATTTAGGACTCTGAAAGACATGCTCTGGCACATCCCCAGACTTGTACACTTTCCCTAATTTGGACGAGCATCTTTCTTTCATTTAAGAGGCATCTGACTGGCATACTTGCACACACACAAGTAAGGTCCCCCTCTTGAATGAAATGAATCCAGTTATTCTGTCACTCTTTCAAAATGTTTGTGGTAGAATAGTACAAATACCTCTCTGTAGAGATGATTTCATGTCTCTTTACTATAAACAGAGATTTAATTCAAAGCTTCAACCTTGAGCTTCAAGCAAGGCACCAAAAAATCATTAATTTCCCTAGTTAGTTCCCCGAACTACATTAAGCTCTGACTTCCACTAGGGATATGTAGGCATGAGGTTCACAAGGAATCTCAGCGAGCTAATAAAATACCAAAAAATAGTCAGTCTGTCTATCTGTCTGTCTCTTCAAATCAATTCAATTCTCTCTCCTAACACAAAGGAGAAACTTTCCCAATCATTAGCAGCAAACACAATCACAATGACACAGAGAAGGTTCCTGTAGAGTACTACAGATATGTAGGGTGTTTAAACACTTCCCTATGTATAACCGACTTCCCGGACTCCAGAATTTCTAGTCTAGGTGTAAATCCCCACACTTAGCAAACTCCTAGGGTTTAGTTGAGATCTTTTTTCCCCTTTCCTACTCGTAGGACCAATAAGAAAGTTCGTGTGATATCGTAGGAAGAACTGAAATAAAATTCATCCCACCACGGGCGCATTCTCCTTCCAAATTTCGCGTGAAGGGTTTAGCGTGCCGTCCTCCCAAGTGAAACGGGGAGGTAAAAGAAAACGACACCACAGAAAAATGGCGACTCTGCTGGGGATATAAGTGTTAAAAACCTTGGTTTTTCATCCAAACCAATGGTTGACCTGTTGCTGGTCCAGCCCCAATGAGGAATTAGGGATGCCAAATTCCCCCTCAAACAAGAGAGGTCCTGCCTAACCTCTGTGTCATATCATGTGTTTGTTGCATATATATTTGTTTATTTTGTTTATTCTGTATCGGGAAAGGGCTTGATTCCCCCTTGTGGTGAGAAATCCTATACCCGGATTTGAGTGCAACATAAGATAGGATGGAGGATGTCTTCCCGGTGAAGGCCCTCTAATCTTGGTTTCCAAGTCTACTCTTGGGATTTGCCTGGCTGGTTGTGATTAACTGCGCCACTGCATTCCGAGACTGATTTGTACCAGGAGGACCTAGAAACACATTAACCCCACTTAAAGCCTTTTTTAGGACGTAGAGCGGTGATTACGGAAGTAATTGTCACGCAGATACTACACTCAGAGAAAACTCTCTTATAGATACCAATCAACGTATCTTTAAGGTTGAGCAAAAACTCTGAGACCCCTAGAACCCGTTCTACAGGTACAAAAATCCTTAACCTTAGTTTACCATTGGGGCGGGATTGCGTTTGGACTTCATGACCACTATACCCTTCAACGCCATGTTTGTTTAAAACTCTTGTGTGTGCATTCATGCATTCATGCATCATTCATTAATAAACAACTAAAAACAAAAAGAGTCTTTTTCGAGTCGTTTTTCAAGGAAACTAAATAACGAACGTTTTGAACTTCATAGAAAGAGAGAAACGGAGAAAGGACTTAAGGATCTATACCATGGATTATGGAAGAAAGAGAGCTAGGAAATACACCTTCAAGATTCCCCAGGTCGAGGAACTGGGAAAGCTCGGAAAACTGGTGGTCAACCCCCAGGCTTTCAAGGAGAAGTATGGAAAACTTCTGCCTTTGCTCAATACCAACATGGTGGATGGGATCCTTCCCACCTTGGTACAGTTTTACGATCCAACGTATCACTGCTTCACCTTTCCAGATTATCAGCTCATGCCTACGTTGGAGGAGTACTCTCGTCTGATTGGAATACCCGTGTACGCGCAAGATCCGTACTCCGGTTTGGAAAAGAATCCTGACGACATTATCATTGCTGCAACTACTCCTTTGAACGTAGTCGACATCAGAACTCATATGGTGAGTAGAGGAGGAATTCAAGGATTGCCCTCCAAATTCCTGTTTGATCAAGCTCGGTACTTCGTCAGCATCCAAGATATGAGCGCTTTTGAGGAAATCTTGGCTTTGCTTATCTACGGATTGTTTTTGTTCCCTAACATTAACGATTTCGTCGACATCAACGCAATTAAGATCTTCTTAATTGGAAATCCAGTTCCAACCTTGCTTGCGGATGCTTATCACTCTGTGCATTCAAGAAACCTGCAGCGAGGAGGATTAATCACATGCTGCGTACCGTTGTTATACGAATGGTTCGTTTCACACCTGCCAAAGTCTAGCACTTTCTGGAACATGAGGGATGGCCTTTACTGGTCACAGAAAATCATGTCTCTCACTCATACAGACATTGATTGGTGTAGTCCTGACAACGACGAAACCAAGATCATCTTCAGTTGCGGAAGTTTCCCCAACGTACCCCTTATTGGAACTAAGGGAGGAATCAGTTACAATCCAGCTTTAGCCCGTCGTCAATACGGCTATCCCATGAAAAATATACCAAGTAACATCCAATTGGAGGGTCTGTTCTTCAAGAACATCGACGATCATGGCAACATGCTGAAGAAGGAAATTGTCCAAGCCTGGCGTCTTGTTCACAGCAAAGGGAGAAGATTGTTAGGAAAACATCTTTGCATCTCCCTGGATCCTTACCTTCAATGGGTACGCGTCAGAGCATTCAAGCTCAGGATGCCATATCAACGTCAAGAACCTATTCCCCTAAGGGAACCAATTTACCTTTTCTCCACCGATGTTGAAAAACTGCAAGCGGCATTAAACAAGGTATGCCAAGAAAGGAATGCTTGGAGGAACAAGTATCGAATTGTCAACACGGAAAATGTTGAGATTCATAACATCCTAAGAAGGAAGGATGAGTTACTTGAAGTACTCGATCGACAAGTGACACAAACGTCACTTTCTCATCATATCCCTCCTGCTTCCTGGATCATCGATCAGCTCACGTCAGAGAACGCTCAGCTCAAGAAACAGAAGAAGATGTTAGAACGTGAAGTCGGCTCATCATCAAAGTTTTAGAGTCCTTTCTCTCAGTTTCTCTGTATTTCCTTTTTCAAAGTGTGTAAAAACGGCGTTTTCGCTTAATTAATAAAAGTTTGATGTTTCATAACGTAATTATGGTGTTTCCTTGAAAAATAATAACTTAATTGCATATCATACATCGCTTTAGTCGTACGCACTGACACGAGAATTGTCGCGGATCTAATAGTCACTTTCCTTTCTCCAGAAAGAGAGGAGGAGAAGGAGGTGAACCAAGACTTTCAAGCTGTCTCATCCATACAACACTCGTTCAAGTCGCAAGAAAAGAATGGAAGACTTTGAGCAAGAGAATGAAGAACTCAGAGAAGAGATTAATACTCTCAAAGGTACTGTTGAAAGACTCAATAGTATGGTAGAAGCCCTGGTAGTTGCGCAGAATCGACCAACGCCAGAAGAACCACAAAGGACTGTGGTTTCCGAGATTGTTTCTACTCCTATTCCTCAGTATACCATGCCGCCTGATCGACCTTGGGGCATGCCGTATAACTTTACTCCAGAAGGGTACATACCTCCAGCTTCTGAAGCTCCAAAAGTCACCATGGATATGCGTCCACCGGAGGGTTACAAACCTCTGGAAATTGAAGTTCCAAGAGCAACGGCAATGGGTTTCGCACAACAGAATACTGAGATACCGAGATCTGCTGTCATGGCTTCTCCACGACCAATTATGCATACTTTTCCCCCGCAGGGCGGACAAGTATATCATCACGCTCCCAGTGAGGACGCTGGCGTGTATGAAAGATTGGACGAGTTCCAGGAACAGTTTCTGCAAATGCAGAAGGAACTCAAGACTCTCCGAGGACAAGATCTATTTGGAAAGAATGCTGCAGACCTCTGTCTGGTTCCAAATGTTAAGATTCCTCACAAATTCAAAGTACCAGAATTCGAGAAGTACAAAGGGAATTCATGCCCACAAAGTCATCTTGTGATGTACGCTCGAAGAATGTCAACTCAGACTGATAATCAACAATTGCTCATTCATTATTTTCAAGACAGCCTGACTGGTGCTGCACTCAAATGGTACATGAACTTGGACAGTTCAGAGATTCGTACTTTTCGAGACCTCGGAGAGGCCTTCGTCAAACAGTATAAGTACAATCTGGATATGGCTCCCGACAGAGATCAACTCCGGGCCATGACTCAAAAGGATAGAGAAAGCTTCAAGGAATACGCTCAGAGATGGCGTGAAGTTGCTGCTCAAATTTGTCCACCACTTGAAGAGAAAGAAATGACAAAAATCTATCTCAAAACTTTGAGTCCATTTTACTACGGACGAATGGTTGCAAGTGCACCAAGTGACTTTACCGAGATGGTAAACATGGGTGTACGTTTAGAAGAAGCAGTTCGAGAAGGACGCTTGAACAAAGAACCAGAATCTTCTGTTGGTCCAAGGAAGTATGGAAGTTCTTTCCAGAAGAAAAAGGATCAAGATGTCAGCAATGTCTTGCACAAAATCAAGAAGAAATTCCAACCTCAAGTTGCAACAATAACTCCGGTTGTTAACTCAGCGCCAGCTTATCAACCTCAGGTCTCGCAACAACAAATTCAACAAAGGTCGCAGCAACCTCAGCAGCAGGTTCGACCTCCAAATTACAACAATCGGGCTCCAAGGTATCCTGCCTTTGACCCCGTACCAATGCCGTATGCAGAATTGTTTCCAACATTACTGGCAAAAGGACTCATTCAGACAAGAAGTCCTCCAAATCCTACAAACAGTTCCTCACCATGGTATAAGGCTGACCAATCTTGTCCCTATCATCAGGGGGCACCAGGTCACAATATTGAGAACTGTTTCCCTTTCAAGATTGACGTCCAACGATTAGTGAAGAGCGGAATGCTATCCTTCAAAGATACTAATCCAAACGTCCAAGCAAATCCTTTGCCGCAGCACAAAGAAGCTTCAGTAAATCTGATAGATCAACACCCCAATGTCATTCAAATCTACGACATTCGTCAGATAGGGGAAAATCTTGTCAAGATGCACGCTAAACAAGCTGGGTACGGTCATGTACCACCTCACAACTACTTCACATGTGAAATTTGTCCAAAGAATAATCAAGGATGTGCCATAGTTCAAGCTGCATTACAAGAACAAATGGACTTAGGATGGATTCAACATATCCGAGTCAGAACTGAACATGACATCAACATGGTTCAAGGATGTCCAGGAGAATACAAAATCTACAAAGTTGAAGACCTTGAAGGATCGGTAGTCAGGTTCCACAAAACTTTAAATGGACTTGCCTACTTTGGAACAGATTTCCACGCTTACAGTAGATGCAGAATCTGTCGAAGAAATTCACGAGGATGTTTGCGTGTTCGCAACGACATTCAAAAGCTAATGGATGACAATACCATTACTGTTCTTGCCAACAGAGAAGATGACGAAGTCTTTACCGTATCTCCTCAAATTAATCAAGTTGAACCTATGCAAGTTAAATATGACAGCAGGAAGACAGCAGTTGCACCACTAGTCATCTACTTACCAGGTCCTGTACCGTATGAGTCTGACAAGGCTATACCATACAAATACAACGCTACATTCATTGAAAATGGTAAGGAAATACCATTACCGTCTGTTGTCAACATTGCTGATGTTAGTCGAGTCACCAGAAGTGGACGAGTCTTCAACAGAACGACAGAAAATGTGGAGAAACCTTCGGAGGAAGTACCACATAAGCAAGACAATTATCCGACCAATGCTGTTCAAGCGAAAGAAAATGATGAGATCTTGAAGTTAATCCAGAGGAGTGAATACAACATTGTAGATCAATTACTACATACTCCGTCTAGGATTTCTGTTCTTTCCCTGCTATTGAGTTCTGAAGCTCATAGGGAAGCTCTACAGAAAGTTTTGGAACAAGCTTTCGTAGAACCAAGTGTTACAATAAGTCAATTCAACAACATCGTTGCCAACATCTCCGCCGGAACTAGCCTAAGTTTCTGTGACGAAGATCTTCCTGAAGAAGGAGTGGACCATAATCTTCCACTTCACATCTCAGTTGGCTGCATGGGTGATACACTCACAGGAGTCCTAATAGACAATGGATCCTCGCTCAACGTCATGCCGAAATCAACATTGTCAAGATTATCTTTCGAAGATTACCCTCTAAGAAAAAGTCATGTCATCGTCAAAGCATTTGATGGATCAAGGAAGTCAGTTTTCGGAGAAGTGGATCTTCCCATAACTATTGGACCTCAGACGTTCAAAATCACTTTCCAGGTTATGGACATTCCAGCACAATACAGTTGTTTGCTAGGTCGCCCATGGATTCATGAGGCTGGGGCAATTACTTCAACACTTCATCAGAAACTGAAGTTCATAAGAAATGACAAATTGGTAACCGTATGTGGAGAACGAGCTCTGATCGTCAGCAACTTGTCATCATTCTCCGACATAGAACCAAAAGAAGTTGTTGGAACTAAATTCCAAGCACTTTCCTTAGACAAAGGAAAGGAGAAAGCAGCGTCTATCTCTTCATACAAAGATGCAATCCAAGTTGTAAAAGATGGCACTACCAGTGGTTGGGGGCACATTAATATTCCTACCAACAACAAGAACAGAACAGGAATTGGATTCTTTCCGACATCATCAAAAGCTATTCCAGGGATTGAGGTAGTTCTCCCAATTCAAGAAACTTTCTGCAGTGGAGGTTTTCTTCAACCTGTTCAACAAACAGTCAATATCATCGATACGGAAAGCACCGATGAAGAGGAATGGTTATCCTATCTCAACAAAGCAGGATACATCTCCCTATCAGAATCTGAACCACTTTGCTGTTATCCAAATGAAGGATCTGAAAGTAAGACTCAACCAAGCAGTGATGAAGTTACTGACAGCTTCACCACCAGAAGTCATGGTCCATCAGAAGAAGTTCCTCCTATCCCCGAAGAGACTTGGGATACATTAGGAGAACCCAGCGGAAAATTCGACTACATGGTAAAATACTCCGCTCCTGAAAGTTCAAGAATATCTCTTGAAGATATTGTTCCAACTGGATGGAACAGTGATTTTGAGTACCTCTCTCAGCCAAAAGAGATGTATAACCCTTGCTATTCATCATCATCTACTGGTGAAGTCATCATTGAGGATTATATCCCCAAGTCACCTTCCGAGGCTACGGATTTAGAGTTCACATATCTAGTCAATGCCATCTTGGGAGAAGAGCAAGACCAAAATACAGAAGAGGACGATCTCGAAAGTGTCTCCGACAACGAGTCTCTCCATTCAGAAGATTGGAAGTTTCCTCAAAAGAAAAACCGACATACTCCACTTGGAAATGGGTATGCTCACACCGCTCAGTCTGCTGAAGTAGAAGAAGATCGTCTGAGTGTTGCAAAGACAGTGGTTGGTAAATCAAGACCTACCACAGGCCAGCTTAAGCCTAAGGTTCCAGATTACTTAGTGCACAATGGGGTTCGCCACTACTGGACAGCTGTTGAAGTTTCAACTGTTGTTCGCACTCCTAAGTAGGAACTTTCACCGTTATTTTGTCCTCTCACCATAGCCCAGGGTGAAGAGATGTTTCATAGGGCTTTGCATTTTACTATTTCTTAGGAAAATGTCCCTCTTTGCTTCGCCCAAAGCAATAGAGTTTTGTTTTATAGGGTCTTTGTTTCAAGAAATGACTGTCCATAAATAAAAATGTCATTCTGTTCCTTCGTTTAGTTTTTCCTTTTCTTTTTTCGGAAATTGGTAATCCTAAAAAACACCCTTAAAAAACATCAAAATTCATTAACTGCATACACCGAGTCTTCCCTCGTTGTCTAAATAAAACTTATCACACATATGCAGATTAATCATAAAATACCCCGTTGAAACGTGCGACCGTATGACTTCTCCAAGCTTTGAGTTTCCTGTATTCGAGGCAGAGGAAGAAGAAGACGAAGAAATATCAAAGGAAATTTCACGGTTACTTCAACAAAAGGAAGAGGCCATTCAGCCATACAATGAGCCTCTAGAGATCATTAACCTTGGTTCCGATGGAAACAGAAAAGAGGTTAAGATTGGAGCTTCGCTCAGTTCAGAGATCAGAGAGAGTTTGATACAGCTGCTCAAAGAATTCTCAGATGTCTTCGCTTGGTCTTATCAAGATATGCCAGGGTTGGATACCAGTATAGTAGAGCATCACTTGCCATTAAAAGCAGAATGCCCTCCGGTCAAGCAAAAATTAAGAAGAACTCATCCGGAGATGGCCATGAAAATCAAAGAGGAAGTTCAAAAGCAGATCAACGCAGGTTTCCTCGTCACTTCAGAATACCCTCAGTGGTTAGCTAACATTGTTCCCGTTCCTAAGAAAGACGGAAAAGTCCGCATGTGCGTCGACTACAGAGATTTGAACAAAGCTAGCCCTAAGGATGATTTTCCTTTACCACATATTGATATGTTGGTAGACAGTACAGCAAAATCCAAAGTTTTCTCGTTCATGGACGGATTTTCAGGATACAACCAAATCAAAATGGCACCTGAAGACATGGAAAAAACAGCTTTCATCACCCCCTGGGGCACGTTCTGTTATCGTGTTATGCCTTTTGGACTAAAGAACGCAGGGGCAACTTATCAAAGAGCCATGACTACACTTTTCCATGATATGATGCATAAAGAAGTGGAAGTCTATGTGGACGACATGATTGCCAAATCAGAAAATGAAGAAGATCACATACAAAATCTGACAAAGTTATTTCAACGCTTACGGAAGTTTCAGCTTCGCCTGAACCCCAACAAGTGTACCTTTGGTGTCTACTCAGGAAAACTCCTTGGTTTCATCGTCAGCAAACGAGGAATTGAAGTAGATCCAGACAAAGTCAAGGCAATTCAAGAAATGCCTTCGCCCAGAACCGAGAAACAAGTTAGAGGATTTCTTGGACGTCTGAATTACATCTCGAGATTCATACATCTCATGACAGCAACTTGTGCTCCTATTTTCAAACTTCTACGGAAAAATCAAAGTTGCGTCTGGACAGACGATTGTCAGAAAGCGTTCGACAGCATTAAGGAATATCTGCTCGAACCACCCATCTTGTCTCCTCCAGTGGAAGGAAGACCTTTGATAATGTACTTAACCGTCTTAGAAGACTCCATGGGTTGTGTCCTTGGACAGCAAGACGAGACAAAGAGAAAAGAGCATGCCATCTACTACCTGAGCAAGAAATTCACTGACTGTGAATCCCGCTACTCCATGCTCGAGAAGACGTGTTGTGCTTTGGCCTGGGCTGCCAAGCGTCTCCGCCAGTACATGATTCGACATACTACTTGTTTGATCTCTCATATGGATCCAATCAAGTACATCTTTGAGAAGCCTGCTTTAACCGGGAGAATTGCCCGTTGGCAGATGTTGTTATCAGAATACGACATTGAGTATCACGCACAGAAAGCCGTGAAAGGAAGCATTCTAGCTGAGCACCTGGCTCACCACCCACTCAATGGTCATGAATCAACCAGTTTCGACTTTCCGGACGAGGACGTCATGTACCTCAAGATGAAAGATCACGACGAGCCACTACCAGACGAAGGACCTGAGATAGGATCCCAGTGGGGTTTGATCTTTGACGGAGCTGTCAATGCTTATGGACGAGGAATTGGGGCAATCATTGTTACACCTCAGGGTACCCATATTCCATTTACTGCCAGATTAACTTTCAAATGCACAAACAATGAGGCCGAATATGAAGCTTGCATCATGGGTCTCGAAGAAGCCATGGATTTAAGAATCAAACACTTGGATGTATATGGAGATTCTGCTTTGGTCATCAATCAAATCAAAGGAGAATGGGAAACACGCCAACCAGGGCTAATTCCTTACAAAGACTACGCGAGAAGATTATTACCATTCTTCGACAGGGTAGATTTTCATCACATTCCTCGTGAAGAAAACAATTTGGCTGATGCATTAGCCACACTCTCTTCCATGATTAGGATAAATCATTGGAATGACATTCCTCAGATTGATGTTATGCGCCTGGATAGGCCCGCTCATGTTTTCACAATAGAAGCAATCATCGACGACAAACCGTGGTATCACGACATCAAGAACTTTCTTCAAAAGCAAGAGTACCCTCTTGGGGCATCAAAGAAAGATAGAAAAACTTTGAGAAAGTTAGCTTGTAAATTCTTCTTGAATGAAGATGTTCTGTACAAGAGAAACTTCGACATGGTTCTGCTCAGATGCGTTGACAGAAAAGAAGCAGAAATACTCATGAGAGAAATACATGAAGGTTCCTTTGGTACTCACACCAATGGACATACCATGACAAGGAAAATACTGAGAGCAGGATATTATTGGCTGACGATGGAGTCAGATTGCTTCCAGTACGCAAAGAGGTGTCACAAATGCCAGATCTACGCCGATAGAATTCATGTGCCACCATCTCTTCTCAACATACTCTCTTCCCCTTGGCCTTTCTCCATGTGGGGAATCGACATGATTGGAATGATCGAACCAAAAGCGTCCAACGGACATCGCTTCATCTTGGTAGCCATAGACTATTTTACCAAATGGGTTGAAGCAGCTTCATATGCAAACGTTACAAGACAAGTTGTCGTCAGGTTTATCAAGAATCACATCATATGTCGCTACGGCGTTCCTAGCAAGATAATCACTGACAATGGGTCAAATTTGAATAACAAAATGATGAAGGAGCTTTGTGAAGAATTCAAGATCGAACATCACAACTCATCTCCTTACAGACCAAAGATGAATGGAGCTGTAGAAGCAGCTAACAAAAACATCAAGAAAATCATTCAGAAGATGGTCATCACTTACAAAGATTGGCATGAAATGCTCCCGTATGCTCTTCATGGTTACCGTACATCAGTACGTACTTCGACTGGAGCAACTCCTTTCTCCCTTGTATATGGCATGGAGGCAGTCCTACCTATAGAGGTTGAGATTCCATCAATGAGAGTTTTGATGGAGGCAAAATTAACAGAAGCCGAGTGGTGTCAAAGCAGATTCGATGAATTGAACTTAATCGAAGAAAAGCGCATGACAGCTTTATGCCACGGACAGCTATATCAACAAAGAATGAAGAAAGCTTTCGACAAAAAGGTTCGACCTCGCACAATCAAAGAAGGCGACCTTGTACTCAAAAAGATTCAATCTTTTCTCACAGATTCGAGAGGGAAATGGACTCCCAATTATGACGGCCCCTACGTGGTCAAGAGAGCTTTCTCAGGAGGAGCCTTAATACTCACGACTATGGATGGAGAAGAATTCACCCGTCCTGTGAACGTCGACGCAGTCAAGAAATACTTCGCCTAAATAAACAAAAGAACAGCTCGCTAAGTTGAAAACTCGCAAAGAGCGGCTTAGGCAAAAAAGAGCGTCTCGGTGAATCGAAAACCCGAAAGGGCGATTCAGGCAAAAGTTAGAGACATAAAAAATAAATAATCAATCCCGGTAAACTTAAAACCCGAAAGGGGTAGTTTACGCAAAAGTTAGGGATATATGGCAAGTAACTGTGTTCAGGACAAACTTGATCATTCAAAATCCATAGCGGAGTATTCATCAGCAGTAGGTCATCTTCTACGAAGCACGAATACAGCGCAACTCGGAGTGGAAAGGAAAGATAACGATCGTCACGTTTCATCGTAGCCCTTTTCCCGAAAATTACCAATCTCCAACTTTGTAAATACTCCATGGAATCAAGCATTTGGCTGATTACCATTCCATATATAAATTTGAGCCTTGTGCTTTTCCTTTGCAATCTAGTCTTATTCAGTTTCTTGAAATGCATTTTAAATTTAAACAGTCATTTTCTTGAAACAAATGTTTTCATAAAATAAAAATGAATTTACTTGCAAAAATAAAGGTGAAATTTCTTTCTAAGGTTTACAAACAATAGGAAGAATGCAAATAGTTGCTCCAAAAACGGTTGAGACTCCGGGAACCATTATTTCCTCATGAGGTCGCTTTGCGAGCATCTCCCGATGACGGATCTTTACTTCAAATCATACTACTCACTTCGGACAGCGGACAACTGGTAATCAGATATTCCCAACAGAGTTCGAACTACAAGAGGAGGACATCTTCTGATCAACAAGAATTCAAGTCGTGTCATTAGGATTTTACATCCGCGACAATTCTATTCACATTCACTTTACATTTTATAATTGTCATAATATTCATGCATACATTACATCACAACTGCATAGTCAAATTAGGCTTTTAATCATGAGAATGCCCGAGTCATGAGGGCATGAACTCAAGTTTCCCCTGCAAGTCCTGGAGAAACTTTTTCCTTCAAGACAACAATCCATGTAGAGAGATTTCCCCAAGCAAGTCAATAGATGGTAGTCTCCCTCAAAGAGATAGTTTGTTCACTTTTGGAATTCCTCAGCCGAGATTCTCCTGCAGAGCGACATTCGACGGTCTTCTTCAGATAAGATAATCTGCTTTGCATTTTGGAATTCCCCAGAGGTTTGGTATTTCCCCAGCAAGGTCAAGAGATGCCACTTTTTCGTCAAAGAAAATAATTCAGAATCTCCCAGCAGAGTCAACAAATGGTAGTCTTTCCCCAGGGAAAGACAGTTTGTCTGTTAAATACTCAAGAGATCGACAAATGGTAGTTTCTTCAAACAGTTTGTCTGTTTCAGGGATGTTTAGTTCCCCACAGAGTCAATAAATGGTAGTTTTCCCTTTAGGAAAACAGTTTGTTGATTCCCCAGGCACCAATCGACGAATGGCAGTTTTTCACCCCGAAAACAGTTCGTCCGCCTTCAAACAAAGTCATTAGCCCCTCAAAAGAGCATGGGCCCATATGACAATCTTTCAAAGATGCCAGGTCAAAAGGGAAGATGTTGAAGTTTCTTTATTTACCGTCAAATGGTATCTCATCTCCAAGTGCTGATGAGAAGTTTGATGAGGAAACAAATCTTTGAAGTTTCTTTATTTACCGTCAAATGGTATCTCATCTCCAAGTGCTGATGAGAAGTTTGATGAGGAAACAACCCTTTAAAGTTTCTTTATTACCATCAAATGGTATCTCATCTCCAAGTGCTGATGAGAAGTTTGATGAGGAAACAAATCTTTGAAGTTTCTTTATTTACCGTCAAATGGTATCTCATCTCCAAGTGTTGATGAGAAGTTTGATGAGGAAACAAATCTTTGAAGTTTCTTTATATACCGTCAAATGGTATCTTACCTCCAAGTGCTGGTAAGAAGTTTGACGAGGAAACAGACCGTTGGAAATTTTCTCTTTATCTGAGATATTGTCCAAACACAACTAAGACCAGTTTCGAGATATGGACATCCGAAACAAGAGGGAGGTTGTTTACCTTTTTCTAAGTATCAACACTTAGTTAAAGAGGATGGATTGCGCATCCTACATTGCCATCCTTTCACCAGAATCCACATCAAGTATTTCTGCAGGAGTTTGTCTCATCATCCCCCGCCAAGCGCGACAACGGGATCAAGTCATGCAAAGACTATGTCAGTTACAACATCTCAGGAGCGCCCAAAATTCGGGCATTCTTTGATATTTAAGTCTCTTTTACGCAGGAGAGATCGAGATATCAATCTCTCTCCCTCCAGATAAAAGAAACTTAAATAGGGGCATCTGTCATACCCTAATTTTTGACCCCCCCTGAGATGGCATATCTTCAGGATTTTTCATCAGGTCAAGACAAGTACCCAGAGCAGTCATTTCTCCATCTGGTACCTAATCGAGGATGCTCAAAGACAAGAAAGCTCAGGCAAAGGATCAATCAATACAAAGATTAGTCTCTAATACAATCATGGGGCTCAAAAACTTCACTTTTCTCATCTATGATTGATTAGACATCCAATCATATGAGTACAGGTTTACTCAGGTCACCAGACTAGGGTTTTGAGCCTATCAAGGACTAAAATCAGGGATCACATTTGGGAAACCCTAAAAAACCTCAGAGGGTCATTCAAAGACATCAATCATCTTCAAATAACTCATATGACAAGATCTACTAGACATCACACTTCAATTCAAAGTCTACAGTCATTATTTTCACATGGTCGACAAATTAGGGTTTTGACCTAATTCACCAAGATAGTTGACTTCTGATCAGGGCATGAATCCAAAACTCAAGACATGATTCAAGGATCTCTACTACCTCCATATAATCCATTTATATCATCCATTTGGGGAGAAGATCTTATTTCTACACAAAAGCCCAAAAATTCACTTTGTCAGGAAAAAGTCAACTGTGAAGGATCATCATTGACTTTTAAGGTTTTTGGTCAAAAAATGACTTTCAAAGATCAATATCATCAATATATGGATGTCAAAGTCATTTGGCCAAAGAAATTCAAAGAAATTCATCAAGGAGCGAAAAGTCGGGAATTAGGGTTTTTGAAGGCATGGTGAGATCTCAAAATTTCACCTACACAACTCAAAAAACTTCCAACATGAAAGTTGTAGATCTTGCCAAATAAAACAACATCTTACAAGGGAACTTTTTTCAAAAGATCAACCATTTATGAAGTTTTGGAAATTTTGAAGTTTAGGTCATAAACACTTAGAAATTTTTCTAAGTGTTTTAACCTAGTTTTCTTCCAACTTTGGCCTCATTTTTCACAAATTTCCCAAAGGATTCTGAAGAAGACATAAACTAATGATTTAAAGTAGATGTTTAGGGCTTTCCAAATTGTGTTCAACCTTCTCAAAATTCAATTTGAGCTAAGAGTTATGCTTGTTCAAAGTTGGCCTCATGAAGTGAAATTATAGGTCATGCATCATTTTGGAACTTTGAAGTTTTGTGCACATGACCTCAAATACAGATGCTACATGACCCATAATACATCTGCAAACATGCCATGCATTCATTTTCACCATGCCATGATAATTGAAGAAGATTCCTAAAACAAGAACATGTGATTATGTAATGATTACATTTGAGAATTTATGGCAAATTGATGAATCACCCAAGGAATCTTCTCACCAACCAATTAGAGCTCACTTTGCATCTGAATTGTCCCCTAAGATCAGATAGAATCAATGGATAGGGGAGGTGGCTCGAAAATGCAATGATCACATTTGGATATTCTTTGAAATTTCTTCATGGCTAAGAAACCAAACTTACTTCACTAAGCAAGCTCACTCTCCCAATCAGTACTGAGACATTTGCCTATAAATAGAGGCCTCATTCTCATTCAAAAAACACACCAAAGCAACCATATTACTTGCTTTCTCTTTCTCTTCTCTTGTTCACTGTTTTTCAAAGTTCTTTGGCAAGAAGAATCGATTTCTTTAAACCAGAGCTTATCTTTGGGAAGTGAGCATTCTAACATCTCAAGGGAGGTCATTTGAGGTGATCCAAGCACCTGGATCACTTCTGTAAGTGGAGGAACACCATTGTTGCTCTCACTTTGGAGCATCTGCAGTTGGAGGTCCATGGAGTGATTCAGAAGGTTTCAAGGCAAGCCAATCATCCAGGCACACTCCTCAGGTCATAGTGAAGCTAACCAGATGGCTGCAGCTCATCTGTAACTCGAGAATCAACACCCTCCATGTTCACTTGAAGCTGAAATCGAGGGAGGTCCATAGAACAATTCAGGAGGTTTGAGGTCATTACAAGCATTCAGTTAGCATCACTGAGCCACAAGGAAGCTTTTGGGATCATTCATACAAGCCTAGTTGCTCTCCATCATCCTCACGATCTCCGTTTTCAGAGGTAACTTTCTGAACTCCCTCTCTTTAATTTAAGAACTCTTTGTGAAATAGCTCGATTCTATCTTGTTCAGCATCATCAGAGGATTGAAAACCCTCTATCATCATCCATTTATCTTTCAGTATAGTCATTTAATTTAATTTTGAAATTTTAGGGTTCTTCACGATTTCTGGTAAATTAGTTAGATGTAGTTAATGATAGTTCATGTTAGTTACATATTTAGAATCGTGAGTGAATTTAGAGCAAGTTTCATGTTTACATCGTTGCAAATGGTTGAGAAACGAGTAAGCTCAGAAATTCAAAAATGGAGAGCTTGAGGTTGAAGATGAAGATGGTGGTGGCGCGCAAATTTGAATTCTCAGGGGAGAGTTTATTTTATTTTGAATGGTGTGCGTTTTATTAACGACTGAACAACTTGCCCCAGTGGCCACCTATACGCCCTTAGTATCATCATGCCTCAAGTCTGGGGTTCGAATCCCCCTCGCCCCAGACTTTTTGATTCTTTTATTTTTTAAGGATTTACAACTTGTTTTGAAACATGACCAAATGAAGGCAAGTCACTATCACCACACGCGCGTTGGCTCAGTGGTATAGTTTTGAGGAAATGACCTCAAGGGCGTGGGTTCAAACCCTCCAAGGGCCAAAACTTATTTTTTAAACACTAATTTCTTTCATTTTTCTTCACAACTTCACATATTTATTTAACCTATCAAATTAATTTATTTTCACTTCATTTTTCACACACTTATCATTTAATATACCTATTTTGTGAATAATCAAAAAATCATAAAAAATATTATGTATTTCTTGAATTTTAATTAGGTTTAAAATAGTATGTTTTTAAGTGTTTTCTTAAATACTTTAAATATATATATATTATCATTTTAACCTAATCAATTTGTGAATAATTTTATGATAAAACCCTAATTGTTTAGGTCTTAATTAGTTAAAAGTTCTTTATTTTTACCTTAATTAATTTGACTTTTGTCAATATTCAAATTTGTTTTCAATCTCTAATTAAACGGATGATTAAGGTTTTCAAACAACAAAACCTTGTATCATTCCAAATCATTTTTCAAATTGCTTTTACACCAGTACTGTAAAGTACTGGGCCTCTAATAGAGTGTAAGTCCCAAAAACCTTCTCTTCTTAGCTTGTTTTTCAAAACTGTATTTTCAAAATCTTCTTTCTGTTTTCAAAACATTCTTCTGGTATTTGAAGGACATTATTCCCGGTGAAGCTCTTCAGATACCTATGTGACCTTTGTCCATCTTCACTTCTTCTGTTTTCAAAAACCATTAACTGTTTATCATATACATTCAACTGTTATCAACAAAACAACAAAAATTACTGTTGAGGCTCTGTACATACTTCTTCAATGGCCTCCACTCCATCCAGGTTAGGCTTTACAAGCTTTCAATTTACAGTCTTTATTTAAATTACTGTCAAATATAAACTGTACATATATTTGTTTAGAACTACGTTTGAGTGTAAACCCTAGGACAGTTAAACTATATATATATTATAGGAATATGACCTAGGATTGAGAATGTCTTCCCGGTGAAGGCTCTTTCCTAATTAGAGATCTGTAGTTCAAACCCCCAAGATGAATTATTCCCGGTGAAACATCTTGGCAAAAACCTTAGAATCCAAAAATATAGGACACATCCACCCAAAGAGGAATTATTCCCGGTGAAACCTCTTACCCATTTGCTTAGAGCCAAAATAAGTTCAAAAACTACATAGCTTTCTCTTGTGCTATAACAAGGACCCTCGTAGCCTCCTCTTGGGCTTTGTACAAGGACCCACAGGCTTCTTAAAAGCATTTCCAGCTTCCTCTTGAGCTTGTATACAAGGACCCATCAGGTTTCTTATAAACATAGGAACAGGTCTTTAGTCACCTTTTAGCCTACCCTGGTGAGTTTCTTCCAATTTAAACCAAACCTTAAACAAGCTAAGTTTGTCTCAATTTTGCATAGAGTGCACTTTTTGGAATGAGAGACATGGACAGTCTCTGTCACCTTTATCTTCATCAATCTTCCTTAGCAGAGTCTAGGATCCATGTTTGGTCATCCTTAGCATTGAGTCAGCCTTCATCTTGGGCTTTAAACAAGAAGTCTCCACTAGATAATCTTTCTGCCATTCATATCAATCAAAACCCCTGGAAAGGGTTAGCCTCCAACATCTGTCTAAAATGTCAAAACCCCTGGAAAGGGTTAGCCTCCAACATCTGTCTAAAAATGTCAAAACCCCTGGAAAGGGTTAGCCTCCAACATCTGTCAAAAATGTCAAAACCCCTGGAAAGGGTTAGCCTCCAACATCTGTCAAAAATGTCAAAACCCCTGGAAAGGGTTAGCCTCCAACATCTGTCTAAAGAGTCAAAACCCCTGGAAAGGGTTAGCCTCCAACATCTGTCTAAAATGTCAAAACCCCTGGAAAGGGTTAGCCTCCAAAGTCAATTAATAATTAATTTCATTCTCTTAGGAGATAATTTCCCCAAAAGAGTCAAAATCCCTGGAAAGGGGCAGCCTCCAAAAAACATGATAAAGTCAGTCTTTTAACAGACAAATTCACCAGCTGAGTCAAAATCCCTGGAAAGGGTTAGCTTCCAAAGAAAAACAGTCTTTTAATAAATAAAATCTCCTCAGTAGAGTCAAAACCAACAAAAATAGTTAGCCTCAACCTTGGGCTTCATACAAGGCACCCAAACAATAAAACTCCCCTGTCAAGAGTCAGCCTCAACCTTGGGCATTGTACAAGGCAGATAATAGAGTCTCCCCAGTGAGTTCTTCATCATTCAGTAGCCACAACCTTGGGCTTTGTACAAGGCAGATAAACCATATTTTTCATGTGTCAAAGATTCCTAACACTTAGGATCTTTCCCCATATAGTCATCCATACTTAATTCATTTAAGAAGTCCGCCACAACCTTGGGCTTTGTACAAGGCAGAAAATAATGTTTTCCCTAGCAACAGTCAGCCACAACCTTGGGCTTTGTACAAGGCACACAAATAGAGTCTCCCTAAGTAGAGTCAGCCTCAATTCTGGGCTTTGTACAGAACACAAAAAATACCCTGTAATTAACCCCCAGTGGAGCCATCTCCCAGAGTCAATAATATTTAATCAATCAAAAGCCTCAAGCTTGGGCCTCATACAAGCCAGCTAAAGTCAAATCTTTTATACAGTAGATAGACATAGCTTATCTCTATAGAGAGATATTTTTACTACTCTACCACATTCAAACAAACAAACATTTCATTTCAATTTTAATCAAGTCTCCCATTTAGGATTTTAAAAGGCATGAGCTGGCAGTAAAACCCAGACATGTGGTAACTTTCCCTAATTTGGATGAGCATCCTTCTTTCATTTAAGAGGCATTTGACTGGTATACTTGCACATACACAAGTAAGGTCCCCCTCTTGAATGAAATGAATTCAGTTATTCTGTCACTCTTTAAATGTTTGTGGTAGAATAGTACAAATACCTCTCTGTAGAGATAATTTCATGTCTCTTTACTGTAAACAGAGATTTAATTCCAAGCTTCAACCTTGAGCTTCAAGCAAGGCACCAAAAAATAATTAATTTCCCTAGTTAGTTCCCCGAACTACATTAAGCTCTGACTTCCACTAGGGATATGTAGGCATGAGGTTCACAAGGAATCTCAGCGAGCTAATAAAATACCAAAAATAGTCAGTTTGTCTGTCTGTCTGTCTTTTCAAATCAATTCAATTTCTTCTCCTAACACAAAGGAGAAACTTTCCCAATCATTAGCAATAAACACAAACACAATGACACAGAGAAGGTTCCTGTAGAGTACTACAGATATGTAGGGTGTTTAAACACTTCCCTATGTATAACCGACCCCCCGGACTCCAGAATTTCTAGTCTAGGTGAAATCCCCACACTTAGCAAACTCCTAGGGTTTAGTTGAGATCTTTTTTCCCCTTTCCTACTCGTAGGACAAATAAGAAAGTTCGTGTGATATCGTAGGAAGAACTGAAACAAAATTCATCCCACCACGGGCGCATTCTCCTTCCAAATTTCGCGTGAAGGGTTTAGCGTGCCGTCCTCCCAAGTGAAACGGGGAGGTAAAAGAAAACGACACCACAGATGTCAAGAGTGTCAAGAACATGCAGGTATTCAGCATGCTCCTGCAAATGAATTAAGTTCAATAATAAAGCCATGGCCTTTCAGAGGTTGGGCACTAGATTTAATTGGGGAAATTCACCCCAAATCTTCTAAAGGTCAAAGATATATCTTGGTGGGAATAGACTACTTCACAAAATGGGTCGAAGCGATACCACTTGCAAATGTGGATCAGGAGGTTGTGATTGAGTTTATTCAAAGACACATTATATATAGATTCGGAATCCCAGAGAGTATAACCACAGATCAAGGATCAGTGTTTACTGGGCGAAAGATGCAAGACTTCGCCAAAGAAATGGGGTTCAAGTTGTTTACCTCTACACCTTAGTACGCTCAAGCAAATGGACAAGTCGAAGCAGCAAATAAAATAATAATTGGTCTCATAAAGAAACACGTAGGGAAAAAACCCAAGAGTTGGCATAAAACTTTACACCAAGCACTTTGGGCCTGTCGAACGTCGCCAAAAGAAGCTTCAAACACTATACCTTTCCAATTGACATTCGGACACGATGCGGTGCTTCCAGTTGAGATATACTTGCAATCAGTCTGAATCCAAAGACAGGCAGAAATTCCTCCAAATATATATTGGGAGTTGATGATGAACGAATTGGTAGATTTGGACGAAGACAGACTTCGAGCGTTGGAGATGATAAAGAGGCAAAAAGAAAGGGTGTCCAGAGCATACAATAAAAAGCTTAAAGGTAAAACATTTATTAATAATGACTTAGTTTGGAAAGTTATTTTGCCTATAGATCGAAAGAGTCAATCACTAGGTAAATGGTCCCCGCATTGGGAAGGACCCTTTCGAATTTTAAAAATATTCTCAAATAACGCTTATGAGATAGAAGAATTGGCAAAAGATCGTAGGATCTTAAGAGTAAATGGAAAGTATCTGAAAAGATACAAACCAAGCATGCACGAAGTAAAGATTGCAAAAACGTAGATATTCGAAGTATGCTACGTAGGCCAAAATGGTAAAACAAGCACCAAAATGGCTTCGTGTTCAAGCAAGATATTTGGCAAATAAAGCAAAAAGACAAAGCGGTGCCAAAACATTTTTTCATTAAAAGTAGAAGAGTACATCTATTTGGGGGTTGTTGTTACCTCCAACTACAAAAGTAAAAAACATACTAGAAGCTAACAAAATAGGCATTCAAAAGATTTTGGATAATAAAAACTAAGGCCTATAACACCTCCAGTAAAGCTTCAAACAAAGCACCCTCTAATTGATCCTTTGTTCTAAACCCTCCAAGGATGGCAGGGGCAAGCTTTCTGCTTCGAACATGTCTAGAGACCCCGAATTGCGCATTCTTCTCACTATGCCCTTTTTGAGGAACATATAGGACAAGAATCTTCCATAGGGAAGGCACGTCACCACACCTTGACGAGAAGCAGCCATAGAAATAGCCTCGACCAGCCCTTTAAAGATCAGCAATGGAAAGTTTATCTTCTTTCCCCGGAGGGCACAGAGTATAAACTCCAGATCCTCCATCATGATGCTGTCTAGGTTATGGCTTCATTATGGAGTTCATTATGGCTCCAGGATTTCATTAAGGAGTTGTTGATTAGCAAAGAGTGCGCTGGGGCTGATGTGACTTCCTTCAAACTCTTCCTCAGAAAGTTTGAACTCTTTTTTGATACAGGCTCTGATGGTATTGTAGGTCAAGGGTTGTGCCATTTTTTAGGGAAAGAATACAAAGAGGTTTATCAAACTCTGTATTTGAAAAAGTGTGAGGGGAAGAAGGAAGTTTGATAAGAGTTTGGTGAAAGTATGAAGAAAGGAGTAGAACGCTAACGCCTTATATAGACTATGTTGGCAAAAAGAACGGTTCATTTTTTAGTGTTGATTGGACTGTGTTTTGAAGGATAGAAAAAAACTTAGAAAGGGGGGGTTTGAATAAGTGTAGCTTTAAAACTTGTAAGATAAAAACAATTTGCACAATGATTTTTATCCTGGTTCGTTGTTAACTAAACTACTCCAGTCCACCCCCTTGGAGTGATTTACCTCACCTGAGGATTTAATCCACTAATCACACGAGATTACAATGGTTTTCCACTTAGCCAACAGCTAAGTCTTCTAGAGTATACTGATCACAACCTGATCACTCTAGGAACAATCTGCTTAGACAACCTCTAAGACTTTTCTAGAGTATTCTGATCTACCTGATCACTCTAGTCCTTTACAAGTTAATGTAAACAAATTCTAAGAGTATTACAATGCTTCTGAAAAGCTATAATCACAACTGTGATATTTCTTTTAAAGTTTAAGCTTAATCTCACTATAATATTACAACAGCAATAAGTGAGGTTGAAGATGAAGTCTGAGAGCTTTTGAATCTGACAGTGTTTCTGTATAATGCGCAAGTGTTGTATTTAGCTTCTCATCAGAACTTCATATTTATAGGCACTTGAGAAGATGACCGTTGGGAGCATTTAATGCTTTGCATATTCCGTACAGCATTGCATTTAATGTTTCACTCTTTTGTCAACTACCTCGAGCCTTGTTTTCGCTGTGTCTACTGACGTTGCCTTTAATAGCTTCTAACGTTCCTTTTGTCAGTCAGCGTAGCCTGCCAGTCTAGTACTTGCTTCTGATCTGATGTTTGTGTAAACAACGTTTGAATGTCATCAGAGTCAAACAGCTTAGTGCAGAGCATCTTCTTGTCTTCTGACCTTGAAGTGCTTCTGAGCGTGATACCATGAGAACTTCAGTGCTTCTGCTTCTGATCTCAAGTTCTTCTGATGCTTCCATAGACCCATGTTCTGATTCTGCTTAACCATCTTCTGATGTCTTGCCAGACCATGTTCTGATGTTGCATGCTGAACCTTCTGAGTCAGTGCTTCTTGCGCTGATTTTGTGCATACTCTTTATATAATTCTTGAAATGGAAATTGCATAGTATTAGAGTACCACATTATCTCATACAAAATTCATATGCTTGTTATCATCAAAACAAAGAATATTGATCAGAACAAATCTTGTTCTAACAATCTCCCCCTTTTTGATGATGACAAAAACATACATAAATGATATGAATTTGCGATCAGAATATCAGACGGCTAAAGACAATTACTCAGCTATAGCATAAGCATATAAACATTGTGTGAATAGTCTCCCCCTGAGACTAACAATCTCCCCCTGAAATAAATACTAGAAGAATTTTATAAATAAAAGACTTCCCTGAGTATTTCAGTTGAGACTTTCACAAATGCTTAGATCTTTAGAACATTCACAGCTTCTGATTCTTGCTTCCACAGGACAGCTTCAGAACTTGAATTTCTTCGATCTTCAGAATATTCATAGCTTCTGATTCTTGCTTCCATTGGACAGCTTCAGAGCTTGAGTTTCTTCTTGAGTCATTGCATGCTAGATTGTATCAGAACATTGTTGAATGTACCAGAGCATCATCAGAGCATCTTTACATCCTGAAATGTTACAGAACAAACTAAACAACAAAAGTCAGCATGAATGAATCAGAACATAAAATATGTATCAGAACATATAATTATGTATCAGAGCACACAAACATAATGTTGCAGAGCATATTTTGTAACTAAAAACATGCATCAGAACATATAAGGAATAAGAATGAAAGCATATTCTATCATCAGAATATCAGAACAATCTTCCTTCTTGCTTCTGTTCTTGAAGCTTTATAGCATTCAGCTTGCTTCAATTTCCATGAGCTTGATTCTTTATAAAATTGCTTTTCCCCATGTCTTTGCTTTTCATGTTGAGCTTTAAAGAGGATATTCAATTCCTGCAAAACAACACTCAAAGACATAGAACTTTGCAAGTTCTGTTAGAAATGTGGAGCCTTTCTCCCAGCAACTGATAAAATAAATCAGATCATTTATCACATTTTTCTCCCCCTTTTTGTCATAACATCAAAAACATAAAAGATTCAGATGAAAAAATAAGACAAACACTAGAAGAAAAGGATAATTTCATTGATAGCACAGGAAAAAGATTGTCAAAAGTACAAGAGGGCAAGGGAAGATGCGTAGAAAAAAAAAGATGCAGCAAAACAAAAGAAAACAATCTAAGACTCAATGACTAAGATGACCCTAGTTTTGACATGATCTTGGCCAGCATATCATGAATCCCATTGTTGCTCTCATTCTGCCTCTCCAGGAAAGCACGAAACTCATCGTTGATCGATCTCTGCTCATCCTGGTTCTTCTGAATCACTTCCAGAGTCCTTGCGAGACGAGAAGGTTCATCAGAAGAAGCTTCACAACTTCTCTCCAGAGGGATGGCATTCTGATCCGCAGCTTCCATTGTCAGATCATTTGCAGGATTTTCCTCAACAGGAATGGTTTCAGCAACATGATCTTCAGCATCTGCTTCTTCCATAGAAGCATCTCCATACTCTGCAGCAGGAACTTCAGAATCTCCATTCTCAAGAGCCTGAAGAATGGCAGCCAGATTCCTAGGAGCAGAAGGACCTTCAACTTCTGGCGGGTCAACAACTTCTGGAATGACCAAGCTTGGGTCTTCCTCAGAAGGATTTTCCCTCAGAAATTCAAAGAGAGTCCTGAAGTTTCCAATCAGAACAGGATACTGAGGTCTCCAGACCACAATCTCTCTGCAAGGATTATCCAGCAGCTCATCAACAAAAGGCTTCTCTTCAAGACAGAATCTGTTTCTGATTGGATGAAAGTATCTTCCATCATCCATTTCAAGAAGATAGCCAGCATAAGCAGGTGCAGCAGCTACCAGTCTCTTCTGAACAGCCATGGCTTCCACTTGAAAATCATGGCGAAAACTTCTCCAAAGATTTCTTGTATAGACATCATCAAGCTCGTTGAGGAAGGCATCCTTCAAGAGATCCAGCCTACTAATAACTTCACTTCTGAACACCTCCAGGCAAATGATAGGTTCAGGTTCAGGAGGGTTGAAGGTGAATTTGTAGTCTGGGTAGAGAAGGTAGTAAGGGTTGGATTTTCTGGTGGGAAAGGGATGAGATGGAACAGGTGGAACTGTTGTGGTTGAAGAAGATGGAATATCAGTGAAGGGGGTTGATGAGGAAGGTATATCTGTGGGTGTGGGAAGGATGGTAGTTATGGGGGTAGGAGGTGATTGAGGGATATTTGCAGAGGTAAGGGTGTTTTGAAGTTCAGAAGGAGAGGGTTGGATAGGTGGAGGTTGGTACACTTGCATGGAGAAGTTACCTGTTCTGATTGCCTCGAAGGAAACAACCTTAAGAGGGTCATAAGTGACCTTCTGCCTTGTTTCTCTCTTGGCAGCTTCTTCTGCAGCCTTTCTCTTTAGCCTTTTCTCTCGCTTCTTCTTATCCTCCTTCTTAAGGTCAGCTTGAGAAGGAAGCACTCTTCCACGAATCCATGCAGGATCAATAGAAGATTGATTTCTCACTGACGCTTCCAAATAGAGCTTAACCGCCTGGCAAAGTTCTGCTTGGAACAAAGTAGAGAAACCTGCAACGGGAATTCTTCTGGGTTGAATGTCAAAGGGAACAGCAGTTATTTCCTTGACAAGTTCCATTCTCAGCAAGTCAAGACCATTGTAGATAGAACCCCGAGTGACTCTAAAGAAGTTAGGTGTTTCAATAGTCCTTAGGGAGGCCATCAGGTCACTTTCAATCAGAATGTTTGAGATCATTCTGGCGAAAGGAACAGCATTTCTTTGGAGATGAGGATACTTTGCACGTTCGTCATCTCTTGACTCTTCAATAGCCAACTTCAGATTCTCAAAAATGATGTTGGAGATGTTGATTTCAATTCTTCTTCCTACGCAGAAGAGAGTGTACTTGTGGTCAGGACTGATGTAAGATGAAGAGAAGGATCTCTTTCTGTGATGAAGAGAGCCCAGAATAATCTCAGCCCAAACTTGATAAAACGGCTTCAAGGTACCAGTTTGACTTGAATCAACACCAATAACACACGAAATTTGCTTCTCAACCTGGAACCAATCAACTCTGCCAGGAAGAGGACTAGTGACTCCTTCTTCATCGTCCAAGTTGTACAGCTTCCTGATTAACTTCTCAGTTATCACAACTTCATGCCCTAGCACGAAGGAGATAATGGCGGTTGGAGTGACGGTTGCATGAACCCAGAAATCTTTCACAAGGGCTGGATAACTTGGTCCAACCAATCTAGCCAGATAGTTTGACCATCCCTGTGCCATGATCTTAGCATCAGGTTTGAAACCATATGCTTTCAAATTTTCAAAGTCCACTGAGGACTCACAGAGAACTTCCAGTTCTGACTGAGGAATGGAGCAAGTCTTCAGAGGAGCGTATCTGTGCTTGTTGTATACTAGTTGAGAGGAAGACATTTCTTCTGCTGGGTTTGATGTGCTTGATGAAGGATTCATGATGATTTTGCTTGGTTTCAGATCACAAACTAGGGTTTGAAGGAACAAATGCAAAGAGAGAGACACACAAATGGAGAGAGAGCGAAAAAGATAAAATGAAGATGAAGCGGGTTATTTAAACGGTTTGAAGAAAATAATAAAAAACTGTTTAAAAGAAATGATTACAAAAAAAAATGACATCAATATGCATTTAATGAGAAATGACGTTAGGAGAGATAAAGTGACAAAATGAAATGATTTGCACAGTTACCTAGGGCGGCGTCTCCTCAACTGCACGCATGCTTGTCCAAAAATAGTGAACACGTGTTCATTTTTTGGAAAGACTGGTGCCAGCTGTTTTACTTTAAAAGAGCTTCTGAATCAACTTAGATAAAGAAACGTTAGTAATAACAGAATCAGAACTTCTAATTGATCATTATCAGAACTTCTTATAGCTGCCTAGTCCTAACACATTTCAGAAGTTATTCATACACAGATCTTCTCATCTTCTCATTCTGGGCATAAGTCCATACTGATATTCTTCAGAATAAACTTAAACCTATCTTCAGCAAGGGGTTTTGTAAAGATATCAGCCCATTGATGGTCTGTATCCACAAAGTTCAAAGAAAGAACACCCTTCTGAACATAGTCCCTTATAAAATGATGTTTAATCTCAATATGTTTAGCTTTGGAATGTAAGATAGGATTCTTAGATAAACATATAGCAGAAGTATTATCACAGAAAATAGGAATGTTACTCTCATATATCTGATAGTCTTCTAGCTGACTCTTCATCCAGAGCATTTGTGTGCTACACCCAGCAGCAGCAACATATTCTGCTTATGTTGTTGAGAGAGCTATGGTAGCTTGCTTCTTGTTGTACCAGGAGATTAGATGACTTCCAAGAAATTGACAGCTTCCTGAAGTACTCTTCCTTTCGATTCTATCTCCAGCATAGTCAGCATCACAGAATCCTACTAAGTTGTATTCTTTAGATCTTCTGTAGACTAAACCAACATTAGTAGTACCTTTCAGATACCTCAGAATTCTCTTAACAGCAGTTAAGTGAGATTCTCTGGGATCTGATTGGAATCTAGCACACAAACAAACACTGAATAGAATGTCAGGTCTAGAAGCAGTTAAGTATAGAAGAGATCCAATCATACCTCTGTACAACTTCTAATCTACCTTCTTACTTACCTCATCCTTACCTAGAACACATGTTGGATGCATAGGAGTTTTGGCTTCTTTGCTTTCAGAAAGATTAAACTTCTTCAAAAGTTCTTTCACATACTTCGTTTGATGAACATAAGTTCCATCAGAAGTTTGGTTGATTTGAATCCCAAGGAAATACTTGAGTTCACCCATCATACTCATTTCAAATTCAGCCTGCGTAGACTTAGCAAACTCCTTTCCAAGTGAGGCATTAGATGTTCCAAAGATAATATCATCAACATAAATTTGACAAATTAAAATGTCCTTCTTAGATGTTTTACAGAAAAGAGTCGTGTCCACTTGTCCTCTAGTGAAACCATTGTCCAGAAGGAAAGAACTTAATCTTTCATACCAAGCTCTGGGAGCTTGCTTCAACCCATACAATGATTTCTTAAGTTTGAAAACATGTTCTGGAGACTTAGAGTCTTCAAAACCAGGAGGTTGGTGGACATAGACTTCTTCATCTATATAGCCATTTAAGAAGGCACTCTTAACATCCATCTGATACAGAGTGATGTTGTGCTGAGTGGCAAATGAACTCAATAAGCGAATAGATTCTAACCTGGCCACTGGTGCAAAGGTTTCTGTATAGTCAATCCCTTCTTGCTGACTATATCCCTGAGCCACCAGTCTAGCTTTGTTTCTTACCACTTCTCCCTTCTCACTGAGCTTGTTTCTGAACACCCACTTTGTACCAATGATGTTGAATCCTTTTGGTCTAGGAACCAAATCCCATACATCATTCCTTGTAAACTGATTAAGTTCTTCTTGCATAGCAATTATCCAGTCTGGATCTTCTAGAGCTTGATCAACAGAAGTTGGCTCGATCAAAGACACAAGACCTAATTGACATTCTGCATTGTTCTTAAGGAATGCTCTTGTTCTGATAGGATCATCCTTCTTTCCAAGAATGACATCTTCTGAGTGAGCTGAAGTGAGTCTGGAAGATCTTTTGACAGTTGGTTCTTCAGAAATTCTGAGATTCTCTAAAGATGCAGCAACTTGATCTTCAGATTCTTTACTTCTGAGATTCTCAGCTTCTGATGCTTTGCTTCTTGGTTCTACTGCTTCTGATATATCAATATCAAAATCTGCAAAATTCTCAAACTGCTTTGGCTTTTCAAGACCAAGCTTATCATCAAATCTGATATTGATTGATTCTTCTACAACCAATGTTTCAGTATTGTATACCCTGTAGCCTTTTGAGCGTTCAGAATATCCAAGAAGGAAACACTTTTGTGCCTTAGAATCAAACTTACCAAGATGATCTTTAGTGTTCAGAATAAAACATACACATCCAAAAGGATGAAAATATGAAATGTTGGGCTTTCTGTTCTTCCACAATTCATAAGGAGTCTTATTTAGAATAGGTCTTATAGAGATTCTATTCTGAATATAACATTCAGTGTTTATTGCTTCTGCCCAGAAGTGCTTAGCCATATTGGTCTCATTGATCATGGTTCTGACCATTTCTTGCAGAGTCCTATTCTTTCGCTCTACAACTCCATTTTGCTGTGGAGTTCTAGGGCAAGAGAAATCATGGGCAATACCATTTTCTTTGAAGAACTCCTCAAAGAATCTGTTCTCAAATTCGCCACCATGATCACTTCTGACCTTTATGATTTTGCACTCCTTCTTAGATTGGATCTGAGTGCAGAATTCAAAGAACACTGAATGAGACTCATCCTTGTGTTTTAAGAACTTTACCCATGTCCAGCGGCTATAATCATCTACGATGACTAATCAATATTTCTTCCCTCTGACAAATGCTGTTTTGACTGGTCCAAACAGATCAATGTGCAGAAGTTCTAACGGCCTTGAGGAAGAGACAACATTCTTAGATTTGAATGCAGGTTTGGAGAACTTGCCCTTCTGACATGCTTCACAAAGAGCATCTGATTTATATTTCAGATTTGGAAGACCTCTGACCAGATTTAGTTTGTTAATCTGAGAAATCTTTCTCAAACTAGCATGTCCTAATCTTCTGTGCCAGACCCATTGCTCTTCAGAAACAGACATAAGGCAAGTTACCTTCTGCTTCTCAAGATCAGAAAGATCAATCTTATAAATGTTGTTCTTTCTCTTGCCTGTAAATAGGATTGAGCCATCCTTTTGACTTACAGCCTTGCAAGACTTTTGATTGAAGATTATGTCATAACCATTGTCACTTAATTGACTTATGGACAATAAGTTATGCGCTAATCCTTCTACAAGAAGTACATTAGTTATGGAAGGAGAGTTACCAATACTTATGGTTCCAGAGCCAATAATCTTGCCCTTCTGATCTCCTCCAAACTTGACTTCTCCACCAGACTTAAGCACCAGGTCTTGGAACATAGACCTTCTCCCGTCATGTGTCACGAGCACCCAGAGTCCAGGTACCATGACATTTTGTGCTTTGCCTTCTTTGCTGCTAAGGATATCTGCAACAGAAATTATCTTCTCCTTAGGTACCCACAATTTCTTGGGTCCTTTCTTGTTAGTTTTCCTCAAGTTCTGATTGAACTTGGGTTTAGCATGATAAGTGACAGGAGGAATAGCATGATATTCTTTGGGTTTGTCAGCATGATATCTTTTAGGTTATGTAACATGCTTCTTGGTGTGTGTTGTGTTAAAACTCTGTGCATGTGATGTGAGCTTTATATCATGTGAGTGGCCATATTTGAACTGATCATACAATGGCTTGTATGTGATTTTCAAATCATCAACAGGTTCAAATTTATGTGAGGTATCACCCTCATAGCCAAAGCCAAACCTTTTGTTTCCAGAAACACCATATATCATAGAAGCAAGATGACTTCTGCCAATACTTCTAGATAGGAACTTTCTGAAGCTCGAGTCATATTCTTTCAGAATATGATTGAGACTAGGAATGGATTTTTCTGATTCAGAAGGAGATCCACTATCTTTGGATAATTTTAAAACTTTTTCCTTCAGTTCAGAATTTTCCACTTCCAGCTTCTTAGTTTCAAATTCAAATTGCTTTTTCAGCTTTTTGTATTTGATACTAAGATGAGCCTTGAGTTCCAGAAGTTTAGTTAAACTAGAAACTAACTCTTCTCTAGATAGTTCAGAAAATACCTCTTCAGAATCTGATTCTGATGTAGATTCTGATCCATCATCCACTGTAGCCATCAGTGCAAAGTTGGCTTGCTCTCCTTTAGAGTCTGATTCTGATTCTGATTCAGAATCGTCCCATGTTTCCATAAGACCTTTCTTTTTACGAAACTTCTTCTTGGGATTCTCCTTCTGAAGTTTTGGACATTCATTCTTGAAGTGTCCAGGCTCATTGCACTCATAGCAGACGACCTTCTTCTTGTCAGATCTTCTGCCACCAGAAGATTCTCCTCGTTCAAACTTCTTTGAACTTCTGAAGCTTTTGAACTTCCTTTGTTTGCTCTTCCAGAGTTGGTTTACCCTTCTGGAGATCATGGACAGTTCATCTTCTTCTTCTAATTCTGATTCTTCAGAATCTACTTCTTCAGCCTGAAAAGCGTTAGTGCATTTTTTAATATTAGATTTTAATGCAATAGACTTACCTTTCTTCTGAGGCTCATTTGCATCCAGCTCTATCTCATGGCTTCTCAAGGCACTGATTAACTCTTTCAAAGAAACCTCATTCAGATTCTTTGCAATCTTGAATGCAGTCACCATTGGACCCCATCTTCTGGGTAAGCTTCTGATGATCTTCTTTACATGATCAGCCTTGGTGTAGCCTTTGTCCAGAACTCTTAATCCAGCAGTTAGCGTTTGAAATCTTGAGAACATCTTCCCAATATCTTCATCGTCCTCCATCTTGAAGGCTTCATATTTCTGGATTAGAGCAAGAGCGTTGGTCTCCTTGACTTGAGCATTTCCTTCATGGGTCATTTTCAATGACTCATATATATCATAGGCAGTTTCCCTGTTAGATATCTTCTCATACTCAGCATGAGAGATAGCATTCAGCAAAGCAGTCCTACATTTATGATGATTTTTGAAAAGCTTCTTTTGATCATCATTCATTTCTTGTCTTGTAAGCCTTACGCCAGTAGCGTTCACTGGATGTTTGTAACCATCCACTAGAAGATCCCATAAGTCACAGTCTAGACCAAGGAAGTAACTTTCAAGTTTATCTTTCCAGTATTCAAAGTTTTCACCATCAAATATTGGTGGTCTAGTATAACCATTGTTACCATTTCCGTTGTATTGCTCAGCAGAGCCAGATGTAGATGTAGGTGTGTTTGTTGGAATTTCACCATCCATCTTTTACTGAAGCGTTTTTCTCTTCCTGAATCTTTTCTAAACACGGTTAAGTGCTTGCACCTTAGAACCGGCGCTCTGATGCCAATTGAAGGATAGAAAAACACTTAGAAAGGGGGGGTTTGAATAAGTGTAGCTTTAAAACTTGTAAGATAAAAACAATTTGCACAATGATTTTTATCCTGGTTCGTTGTTAACTAAACTACTCCAGTCCACCCCCTTGGAGTGATTTACCTCACCTGAGGATTTAATCCACTAATCACACGAGATTACAATGGTTTTCCACTTAGCCAACAGCTAAGTCTTCTAGAGTATACTGATCACAACCTGATCACTCTAGGAACAATCTGCTTAGACAACCTCTAAGACTTTTCTAGAGTATTCTGATCTACCTGATCACTCTAGTCCTTTACAAGTTAATGTAAACAAATTCTAAGAGTATTACAATGCTTTTGAAAAGCTATAATCACAATTGTGATATTTCTCTTAAAGTTTAAGCTTAATCTCACTATAATATTACAACAGCAATAAGTGAGGTTCAAGATGAAGTTTGAGAGCTTTTGAATCTGACAGTGTTTCTGTATAATGCGCAAGTGTTGTAATTAGCTTCTCATCAGAACTTCATATTTATAGGCACTTGAGAAGATGACCATTGGGAGCATTTAATGCTTTGCGTATTCCGTACAACATTGCATTTAATGTTTCACTCTTTTGTCAACTACCTCGAGCCTTGTTTTCGCTGTGTCTACTGACGTTGCCTTTAATAGCTTCTAACGTTCCTTTTGTCAGTCAGCGTAGCCTGCCAGTCTAGTACTTGCTTCTGATCTGATGTTTGTGTAAACAACGTTTGAATGTCATCAGAGTCAAACAGCTTGGTGCAGAGCATCTTCTTGTCTTCTGACCTTGAAGTGCTTCTGAGCGTGATACCATGAGAACTTCAGTGCTTCTGCTTCTGATCTCAAGTTCTTCTGATGCTTCCATAGACCCATGTTCTGATTCTGCTTGACCATCTTCTGATGTCTTGCCAGACCATGTTCTGATGTTGCATGCTGAACCTTCTGAGTCAGTGCTTCTTGCGCTGATTTTGTGCATACTCTTTATATAATTCCTGAAATGGAAATTGCATAGTATTAGAGTACCACATTATCTCATACAAAATTCATATGCTTGTTATCATCAAAACTAAGAATATTGATCAGAACAAATCTTGTTCTAACACGTTTGGTATCCCCAAGAGAAGTTATGGCCTCCGTCGTTTCCCGCCTTGGAAGTTGAAGTGTAATCATGATTGAAAACTGATACACGCACGTCTCAAGTAGACGTTTTGAAAAAGGTGATGTCATCATTTAATGATGGTTACGACTAAGGGAAGTGGAAACGTCAAGTCTAGGTTTGAGAGGCTGCGAAGGGTAATCATGTCACGTGGGTGCATCATTAAAATCATTATGATAATAAAATAATTTTGACAATTGTTAGGAATTACTAAAACGTTACTTATGACAATTGCAAAATCAGATGCGTGGGAGATTGAAAGATAAAATTGCATATGTATTCTAAAGGAAGTTCGATTACAAAATAAACTAAGTACGGAATACAAAAATAGTACAAGGGCCCCAAAGTGGCTAATTAAAATCCTTGGGAAGATTATCTTTCATCTTCGAGTACTGAGTTTCCCATAAGGACATATGGAGTTCGATTAATGCCCGCTGTCTTTTCAAGTCTTCGATCTCTGGCGCTAGCTTCTGGGCCGTCTCGAAGTGTCGAATCCCTAACTGGGCCACCTCAGTCAATTCTTTCTGATTGATTTGTTGGATTTCTACTTGACGAGATCGGGCATTCTTGATCTTCTCTTCGAGGAGTTCAATTTCTTGCTTCCAGGATTTGATATTCGTTTCATAATCTTCATATTCCTGCTGTTTCTTCGAACTTTCAAGCTTAAGAGTGTCAGCCTTTGTTGTTGCATCATTCGCAGCTTTCCAAGAAGAACTATGAGAAGTCACCTTCGTTGTGAGTTGCTCGTCAATATTTCGTTTTCGAAGAAGATTAGATTAGAGTTGATCAATCAGAGAGCCCAGTAAAACAATCACTTCTGAGACTTCCTCTGAGACAAGAATTAAGTCCACCTTCTTTAAAAGGTTGTTTAGACCATAACATTTGGTGGAATCCTTGCTTAGAGCCTAAACCAGGTTGGTTTCAAAGAACTTTTCTCTTATTTGACGAAGGAGATTAGGAATATCATCCTTGTCATTAGTACCCGCCAGGGCATTAGAAGAAGTTCCAAGTCCAATAGGCGAAACGTTATCAACATTCATCATGGTCTTGAGGAAGCTTACGGGATCAGTTTTCTTGAGTTGCTCCAGCTCTGAAAGAGTAAGTATTGCGGAAGCCTGCTTCGAAGTAGTCTCAGGAGTGACTATAGTTCTGAAGGTCGAAGTTTCATGAAGGCCAGGTGTAGGCTGTTTTGAAGTTTCCTCTGTATCATCTTGCTCAGATATAGTATCTTTGCTGCCAGTTGGTTTTCCGGCTGCATTATCACTATTCGAACATTGAGGGTTCTCCTCCATGTTTTCATCTTGATGAATAGGTGGAGATTCATCATTTGAATGGCTTTCTTCAGCAGGCACAGTTGGAATGATAGTTGCAAGGGGCTGAGTGTCTTCGAGAACTGGAGAAAGCACAGGAGATTTGTGTAGAGAAACACCTGTGTTGAACAGTTAGAATTGATAAAACTGGAAGGTTGCAAGAAATTCATCTGTCATTCGAAAAGGCAGACATTTACCTCGAAGACTGTCAAGATCAATGTTTAAACTTGAAGTTTTGAGATCAGAGGTGGTTGTGCCAGCATCATCCTGCATTTACAAGGTAAGATCTGAACTTAATCATTGGAATTAGAGTTTGAAAATGATTAAATTGGGAAATCCAAATACCTTGGTTGGAATGTTGTCTGGGCTTGAGTTATGACTCTCCACAATGGGGATAGTACTAGCAGCCTTCAAGGGTGAGTCCTCAGAAGATACCTTGTCACTCGATGAAGTGAGCTTCGAAGTCCCAGATCCCTTTCCTTTGGCTGAAGGGGTGGCAGCTTTCTGTCTTTTCTTTATTGCTTGTCTAGTACGAGGAGGAGATTTATCTTCGTCATCTGAAGCAGCTGTTTGAGGAACTTTTCGCTTCGAAGACGCTGGAGATTCGAGCTCTGAAGTACATATTAAAACCAAGTGAGCAATATTCATTAAATTTCACAAGCTAAAATATAAGATATCCATGTACCGTGGGTTTCTTGTCAGTGGCGACAGAATCACTCCCACTCGCCTTGGTATTCCTCGAAGTTCCAGAACCCTTCTGTACAGGGGCTTCCTTGATTTGTCTCTTTCAAGTAACAACTGTGAACAAAATATAAATCAGTATTTCAATGAAAAAGGAAAAGTTAGTAGAAATATTGTCTAAACCCCAACCTTCGGGTATTGGAGTCAAGACGCGAACGTGCTCAAGACCTATATGAAGATGTCCTTTGAAAGTATCCAAGGTATGCTTAGTCGGGACCACTCGTTCAGCGTGTTTTTTAGATTCTTCCTGAAGAATTTTAATGAGATTCCCACACACAAACCAGTTTGGAAAAGGAGGGCTTAAGGCCACCCCAAAATCAGCACTAGGAGGTGGAGGAAATTTTGGAGGATGAAGTTCGAAAGCCACTTTATAACGTAGTTCAGGTCGAACAGACGTAGGCAATTTCAACTTATCCAGTTTAGCAGAAAACTTTTCACGTAAAGTGACCGCAGCTTCACGAACGGTCCGACTAAGGTCATCAGGCCTGTAGATAGTTTCAAAGAACTTTTGAAATGCTTGGATTTCTTTAATATGAGTCGAAGTACCTTTATGGAAATTCTCCTGCACATCAGCAAAAGCTTTAGTTAGTTCTCGAGTAAGGCTTTCAGCATCGAAGACTTGCGTAGAATAATATTTTGTCCACCATTGATGAAAATCTATGGTAGAATAAAAAGCAGGTTCAAAAGAAACGGGAGACAAAGTGGTGATGCCAACATATTTGGAGATTTTTGACTCATATTCATCTTCTGCCAGATGCGAAGTGTGTAGACACATGTGATTCCTTTTGTCATACAAGCACTTTGGTTTGAGTTGAACCAACCCAAATTGTCTCGAAACCAGATTTAGTTGATAACAAAGGAGGCAGCAGTGACTTTTAGAAGATCGAAGTCGGTGATATAACAACTTTGGTGTGAGGAAGGCTTCCCAGATAACCATGGATTCAGCTTGTTGATCAGCAGAAGTTGCTGGAAATGCTCGAGTAAACCATTCGGGACCCACCTTATGTTGTACGAATGGAGCCATCGAGGGAGTGAATTGATAACGTTTGGCAAACATCATTATGTATGCTAGGAAGGTTTCACGAAGTTTGCCAGTTTCTTCCTTTGGAGTTAGGTAAGCTAATCTGGTTCCTTCTACTGTTCGATTCTTTATAGCTGCACTTTCTTCATCCACAATACCTTTATATGGGAGGTGAGCCTCAAAATTGGCATTAAGCCATAGTTGCAACAACCAGAAAGGGCCAGCAAAAAGAAGAGATCATGTTTTGTAGTTCTTAACAAGGTCTGTTGCTTCACCAAGATTCTCATAGAGAAATCCTAGAATTAACTGGCTTAGATTTAACTTTTTCCCAGCATTTAGTTGGTTGGTCATGCAAAGGTATCTCTTTACTACTTGTATGGACCTAGAGCAAAAGACGCACCTCGAAAGCCAGAGTGCTAGAAATGCTATATGTTCTTCATCTGAGACGTCTGGGTTCGTTTCGTTGTGGTATTGTTGAATGAAGGCAGTATAGGTGACTGTTGCTTCATTAAAATTGATGGTGTCAGTATCCATGAAATTGGGGTCGAAGGTTTCCCCAGTTGGTCGAAGCCCTGTAATTGCAACTACATCGAAGAGGGTAGGGGTAACCATTCCACATGGAAGGTGGAAAGTATTATGAGAAGCATCCCAGAAATAAACTGACGCTACTAACATGGTTTGGTTATATTTTATGCCTGTTTTGGATAACTGCATTAGGTCATAAATCCCTAATTGTTTCCAGAAAGAAGCCTTTTGTTTTTCCACCTTCGCTAGCCAAGAGTAATACAGTTCAGGATCTTTTGCTAAAGGGATTGACCTAAAAGACTTTCACAAAGTTGGTTACATAGTTTAACCTAATTTTCTCCAAAACCAAAGAAGTTTCAGTTGAGGTTTCAGTTGTGTTATCAGGATCAGCTAGGACTGAATGACCTTCTTCATCTATCTTAATTTTGCTAACTAAAGGTCTAGTCTTATAATAAGCAGGGAAGAATTTACTCAAAGAGGGGTTGTTTCCTCCTGGTAAAGGACCCATGAAAGCATGAGTTTTTTGCAAAAAGTTCAAAAGGGATGATTACCTGAGAAGCGTAGATAGCGCGCGCCTCTACGTCATTTGGGTCTGGAATATGTGCTTGATTCTTTATCTGTGTAGGATTTTGAAGTTTCTGAATGGGTTGAAGAGCATTTGAAGAAGACGCCATGGGTGAATTTGATTTGAAGAATAGGTTAAACGAGGCCAAAGAGGATTTTTCTTTTCTGTGTTGAGGGTAAAGAAAATAGAAGTGGAAGTTATGTGAGGGTAGAAGTTCAAGTATTTAAAGGTTTAACGCAAACCCTTTCAAATATTTTGGGTAAAAGTCAGAAGACACGCGGCAGGCGTTGATTTAATCCAACGGCGGTCGAATAATTATTAGCCTTACTCCTAGTATATAGGAGTAATGATCATGAAGTAATGCCAGAACGTGGGAATGTAAGTTCTGAGAAGACATCTTTGAAAATGACAAGGCGTTTTGAAAGTGGAGTCATAAATGATTATGATGTTAGTCAGTTGTCTTGGAACTCTAAGAAGTGAGTAAAACGAAATCTCATCATGACAAGAAACGCCTATTTCTCTTGCTTTCAAAACAGGCATTTATTGGGGGCAATTTGTTAGCTGAAGATTTCGTTTAGGAAGAATATCCTTTGAAGAATTACAATTCGAAGGAAGATGGTTACTGATGACCATTTCTGAGTTTAAAAATGGCTACTGATGGCCATGTTTCGAGAATGTTGGTTTGAGTTGGAGTAAAGATGGTTAGACTTGGAGCTAATTCGAAGAAGGTTATCTTTAAAGACTTAAACGTTTTTGCGAAATACGTAAAGTACTGAAGCTTGGCGTTTTTTCGTGGGATTCTCAATTCTGATCATGTTGCCACGCGTCGAAAGAGGATTTAGGCGGGAGGATTTGAATTTCGAAGTAGTTTGTGTAACTGCACAAAGACATATGGCATCCCAGGGATTCTTGTGGGCAACGTGGCATCAGATTAGTGTAGGACCGTTAGGGTCGAATTTAGTATAAATAAGGGTCTTAATGTTAGGATTCCGGGTGTTCATTTTGTACAAATCACTCACAAACCACTCAAGTATCAAGTGTTTAGAGAACGAGTTCGCTGAGAAATGTACGTATGACACCAACGCCAGTTTAATACATTGGTATTTCTTTTTATTCAAGCATCTTTTCATTATTACTGCTTTCATTTACTTCCTGTTATTTACATTCCTGCACTTCTTTATTTTGTCTAACTTTCATTTCGAAGCACTTTGTATTTCTGCATTTTACATTCTTGCACGTTACATTCCTGCACTTTACATTTCTGCAGTTTATACACTTTTATTTATATTTCATTGTCGAAAGACATACTTATGTGTATAACAAGTGTTGTTTTTAAGTAAACATTCACATGATCATATCATAAACAAGTTTTCTCGAAGCCAGAACAAACAAGCATGAATCAAATCATATCGAAAGACAATTGTTTGACTATGTCCTAGGATCAATCTAGTCGATCCTACGAGTAATCAAAGTATACTTTATAGTTTGGAGGACTAGCGGTTGTTTACCGAAAATCACCGTAAACAGATTTTCAGTTTTTGTATTTATAGTTCAGAACTTATTTTTTAGGGTTTTATCACCTCTTTCCCCCGTGGAAGAGCTCTGATCCATTTTTGATAGTCTAGAGTCTTAGGAAACACCATTGAGTGCTACATCATGTGGATTGACTATGGATTTGTCTCGATTGCCTTGACACGGTGACAGTTTCCGGTTCATCTTCTTTCTTCCCTATGACTCATTCCAATGGTGGGGTTTGTATGTATATTTTTCCTCTCTTGTATGTATATTTGTTGATCTTGGGATCGTTTATATAGTTGCTTTACAAATCATCATTGTTGTTGTTCTTGATCTTTTTTCTTAAATGCTCTAGATTTGTGTTGTTGTAGAAATATACATCATAGATCTTGATTAGGAATGATAACTGCTATTTTCTAGATTTCAGACAAGGATTTAGGGCTAATAATCGTAATGGGTGTCGAGTTTAATGCCTCTGTGTTGTTTGTGTCAGTTGGGAAATCGCTGATGTATATAGCACGGTTGAGCTTTCGTCGGTGTTTCAGACATGGACACTGATGTGGCATCTCAAATGATGTCTGATGATTTTGATGCGTATTTTGAGTTGTTGCGATAATATTTTCTGATTTAAGTATTCGACGGGTAGAACTAAATGCAATTCCATAACTATTTCTCTTAGACTATTGAGATTGTTTAATTGCTTTTATTTACTTTTCCCACATTTACCTTTCCGCACCCAATCATGAAACTTAGAACGCGACATAGTCGAACGACAATTTTTCTCACCAATCTCTGAGGACTACGATACGATATAACCTATATCACCCAGTAATAAATAATACCTATTACTTTTTTCTTGCCGCTTTACCGCTCCAGCAAAATGGCGCCGTTCTGGGGATTAGTTTTGAGATTAATCGCATTGCGATGGTTTCACGTTTTAAGTTTAGTAAATTTGTCCATATCGTATATTTTGTGCATAGACGCATACTTGTATAGTTATACTTGTTTCATTTTGTTTGGTGAACTTACTAAACAAGTTGAACTCAGATTAGCTCTTAAATTACATATCTTCACTTTTCAACTTGTTTAGTCAATTTCACCATTCCGTTGTAAATTTGTGTTTTTACACATACTTGTATAAACTTTTTCTTTTGATTCGTTTGTTAAGTGTTTGGGCAGGACGTTTTCTTTAGGTGGCGTTTGAGGCGAAAGCATTGGCGTACCGCGAGGAAGTTTCTTACCATTCACGAAACAATAAAAGGCGTCGAGCTAACGACGTAAAACAAGCGCTTATTGGGAGGCACCCCAACGGTTTTATTTTTCTATTTTTCTGTAAATGAGATGTATAGGTGTTAAGTGGAGGCCGCACTAGAAATGCTGGTTTTCTGGTTTTTCTGGTGTAGCGTGCTTAGCGCGCTCACCGCGCTTAGCGCGGCCTGGGAGTTTTGTCTAGTGAACTCTTTTTAATGGTTCACTCAGCTCGCTTTTTCCCCACTTCCACCAAGGCCTTATAGTGTAGTAATTATTAGTAATATGTGTTAATTCTTTTGTTGTTGTTTAGACTCAAATTTTGGCCCGATTACTTGAAGTCGCATTTGGTAATTCTCCGATTTTGATAGATTCAACATGCCGGTTGTGCGGTAATGATATTGTTCGAATTTGTACGTAGCAAGGTACTCGTTTATCGCTTTCTATAGCATAACATGTTTAGGAGACTTTTCATTTGTACAATTTTCATATTATTCATTTTTTTGCATAACTTGCTCATGACTTGAATCACATTAGTTTCCCCTTTTTACCATAAATGTGAGGTGGCTTTCCATTGTATATATGCGAGTGACCTACATTTCTTGTTTTAACTGGATATTATTATGTTTAATCTTTCGTTTGTATTGATTTTGTGAATGCACAAAAGTGATCAAGGCACTTGTTTATTTTGAGCACGACTACCATAGCCAAATGTCAATTCACCTTGTGAGAGTGTGACCATTCGTAACCCCTTTGAGCCTTTTTGTCATTGTCCATTTTGTTTTTGAACTTGACACATAGTTCACCTTTTGATGGATTTTGATTATCGTTTTTCTTGAACCCTCAACTATGATGTTTAGTTGTATTTTTACCTTGCCTTAGAAAGTAGGGAGTATTCAATGTATATTGTGGTTGTATTCAAGTTGGGGAGAGGATGTTTTCCTCTTTATGATGTGGTTGGTATGAGGTTGTGAAAATAAAAAGAAAAGAAAAAAATATGTGAAAAAGAAAGAAAAGAAAAACAAAGAAAAGAAAAAGAAAGAAAAAAGAGAAAAAGTTTGAAAAAGAAAATAACAAAAAGAGTTTGGAATAAGATTTGTGTTAATAAGTATTGTGTTTGGTGTGAAACATGTGATGAAGAAGAAAGTTTGATTGAAATTGTATTGTTTGAAACTTTGTGGAAGTAATTACTCCCTTGTTTCGATTAGCTTTAGGACTTATCACTTGTTTGTTAACCGAGCCGCATTACAACCTTTAAAGCCCTTGTGATTCGTGCCATTGCATTTTCGATACTTTTTTTGGATGAATGCATAATTTTGTCTATTGTTTGCAAGATTGTTGGGTGTGTGTCAAAGTTCTCACCTTTCGGTGTTTTTCATCTACCGATGAATTTTTGCTAGGCGTGATTCGTGATTGAGCTTGTTCTGTTTTAGAATGTTTTGTATGATTTTTGTACTTAGGATTTGTTTCATTTTCATGTTGTCGTTGTAGGATTGTGGTAAGTATTTACTTTGTTTGTACGTTTTTGTTTGAACTGTACAATTGTTTCATTTTTCCAAATCTTGTTGATTCTTGATTCTTTGGATATTTACTTTTGCGATTTGAGTGTTTGTCCTTGTTTGAGGACAAACAAATTCAAGTTGGGGAGAGTTTGATAAGTTCCAAA
>NW_026705606.1:0-95000 GCF_029867415.1 Vicia villosa
CTTCGAAGGATATTCTTCCCAAACGAAATCTTCAGCTAACAGTATGATAATCAACAAGTAAGAGAGATGGATGTATCTAAGCCATTGGATTCAAACTCATGTAAGAATGAAGAATGATTAGCATGATGCATAAACATAGGGTTAGATAAACAATATATGAGAGAAATTAATAAGATAATGATTAAAATAACAATTAAGTACAAAACATAGATTAAAATTAACAAGTATGTACAAGATAACAAACTTAATTAGTCATGGATAAACAAAGTGAAGGATAGAAAAACACTTAGAAAGGGGGGGTTTGAATAAGTGTAGTCTTAAAAACTTGAACGATAAAAATAAATTGCACGGTTATTTTTATCCCGGTTTGTTGTTAACTAAACTACTCCAGTCCACCCCCACGGAGTGATTTACCTCACCTGGGGATTTAATCCACTAATCGCAACAGATTACAATGGTTTTCCACTTAGTCCACGACTAAGTCTTCTAGAGTATCCTGATCACAACCTGATCACTCTAGAAACAAATGCTTAGACACAAGCTAAGACTTTCTTAGAGTATCCTGACCACCACGTGATCACTCTAATTACAACTGCTTAGACACAAGCTAAGACTTCCTAGAGTATCCTGATCAACACTTGATCACTCTAGTTACTTACAAATTAATGTAATCAAATAAGAGTTTTACAATGCTTCTTAAAAGCTATAATCACAACAGTGATATTTCTCTTAACGTTTAAGCTTAATCTCACTAATATATTACAACAGCAATGTAGTGAGCTTTGATGAAGATGAAGTTTCTGAGCTTTGAGTTTGAATAGCGTTTCAGCAAGTTTTTCAGAATTGGTTCTTTTCAAAATCGTCAACCTTGCTTCTCATCAGAACTTCATTTAAATAGGCGTTTGAGAAGATGACCGTTAGGCGCATTTAATGCTTTGCGTGTTCCGTACAGCTTTGCATTTAATGTTTCACGCTTTTGTCAACTACCTCGAGCCTTGTTCACGCTGTGTCTACTGACGTTGCCTTTAATAGCTTCCAACGTTCCTTTTGTCAGTCAGCGTAGCCTGCCACTTGTACTTTCTTCTGATCTGATGTTTGTGAATATAATATTTGAATATCATCAGAGTCAAACAGCTTGGTGCATAGCATCTTCTTGTCTTCTGACCTTGAAGTGCTTCTGAGCGTGATACCATCAGAACTTCAGTGCTTCTGCTTCTGACCTCAAGTTCTTCTGATGCTTTCATAGACCCATGTTCTGATTCTGCCTTGACCATCTTCTGATGTCTTTCCAGACCATGTTCTGATGTTGCATGCTGAACCTTCTGAGAGAAAGCTTCTGAGCGCTGATTTGTGCATACTCTTTATATATTTCCTGAAAGGGAAATTGCAATGTATTAGAGTACCACATTATCTCACACAAAATTCATATCCTTGTTATCATCAAAACTAATAATATTGATCAGAACAAATCTTGTTCTAACAATCTCCCCCTTTTTGATGATGATAAAAACATATATAAATGATATGAATTTGCGATCAGAAAGAGCAGACGGCTAAAGACAAATTACACAGCTATAGCATAAGCATGTGAATATGTCTCCCCCTGAGATTAACAATCTCCCCCTGAAATAAATACTCGAAGAACTTTAATAATAAAAGACTTCCCTGATTATTTCGGTAGAGACGATCACATAAGCTTCTTGCTTCTGATAATTCATAGCTTCTGACTTCTGCTTCCATTGGACAGCTTCAGAACTTGAATTTCTTTAGATCCCTAGAACACTCACAACTTCTGATTCCTGCTTCCATTTAGGACACCTTCAGAGCTTGAATTTCTTTGATCTTCAGAACATTCACAGCTTCTGATTCCTGCTTCCATTTAGGACAGCTTCAGAACTTGAATTTCTTTGATCTTCAGAACATTCACAGCTTCTGATTCATGCTTCCATTTAGGACAGCTTCAGAACTTGAATTTCTTTGATCTTCAGAACATTCACAGCTTCTGATTTCTGCTTCCCTCGGATAGCTTCAGAGCTTTGAATTTCTTCTTACATCACTTCATGCTAGATTGTATCAGAACATTGTTGAATGTACCAGAGCATCATCAGAGCATCTCTACATCCTGAAATATTACAGAACAAAACTAAACGACAAAAGTCAGCATGAATGAGTTAGAACATAAAGTGTGTATCAGAACACAAAATATGTATCAGAGCCATATAAGCCATATAGAATATATCAGATCCAATAGACAATGTATCAGAGCAAATAGACAATGATTTGGATCATATTCTATTATCCGAATATCTGATCATTCTTCCTTCTTGCTTCTGATTCTGAAGCTTCCTAGCACTCAGCTTGCTTCAAGAATCCAAGAGCTATTTCTCTAAAGAGTTGCTTCATCATCTCGTTGCTTCTTATGTTGATCTTGAATCTTCGATTTCTGCAACAACACAACTTAAAAACATATGAAGCTTGCAGCTTCTGTTAGTAAATGTGGAGCCTTTTTACTCGGTAACTGATAATATTAATCAGATCATTTATCATATATTTTCTCCCCCTTTTTATCATAACATCAAAAAGCATAAAAGATTCAGCTAAAAAAACAAAAAGAAACATACGGAAGAAAAAGGATGATATTCATTGAAGTTCAAACAGACAAGTTCAGAAGTACACGAAGAGAAGGAAGACAAGATGCACAAAAACAGATGCAGCAAAAGCAAAAAAGGCAAAAAAACATCATAGACTCAATCTAAGACGGCCCTAGCCTTGACAGGATCTTAGCCAGTATCTCTTGAACCACATTGTTGTATCCTTCTTGCCTCTCCATGAAAGCTCTAAACTCAGCATTGGCTGAGCTTTGCTCATCCTGTTTCTTCTGAATATCTTCCAGAGTCCTTGCAAGACGAGAAGATTCATCAGAAGAAGCTTCACCGCTTCTAACCACAGGAATAGCATTGTGATCTGTAGCTTCCATAGATAGATCATTTGCAGGAATTTCCTCAACAGGAACAGATTCAGCAACATGATCTTCTACATCTGCTTCTTGCATAGAAGCATCTCCATATTCTGCAGCAGGAATTTCCGAATCTCCATTCTCAAGTGCCTGAAGAATGGCAGCAAGAATCCTGGGAGCAGAAGGACCTTCAACTTCTGGTGGGTCAACAACTTCTGGAATGACCAAGCTTGGGTCTTTCTCAGAAGGGTTTTCCCTCAGAAAGTCAAAGAGGGTTTTGAAATCCCCAAGTAGAACAGGATAATCAGGAATCCAGATAACAATATCCCTGCAAGGATTGGCTTCCAATGCAGCAGCCAGTCTTGCTTCTTCCATCTCATCCACAAACTGCTTCTCCTCAGCAGCAACACAATTTCTGAGAGGATGATAGTATATACCATTATCATCCTCCAGAAGGTAACCAGGGTAACCAGGAGCAGCAGCCACTAGTCTTTTCTGAACTCCCATTGCTTCTACTTGAAAATCCTTGCGAAATCTTCTCCAGAGATTTCTTGTAGAAACATCATCCAGACCATTTAGAAATGCATCCTTCAGAAGGTCTAGACTGCTAATCACCTCATGTCTGAAAAGTTCCAGGTAGGCATAGGGTTCAGGTTCAGGCGGATTGAAGGTGAATTTGTAGTCAGGGTAGAGAAGACAGTAAGGTTTGGATTTTCTGGTAGGTAAGGGATGGGATATAGAAGGTGGAGGTGCGGTGGATGAGGAAGAAGGGATATCTGAGAGAATGATTGATGAAGATGGAATATCAGAAATGATAGATTGAGAAGAGGATGGAGTATTTGTAAAGGGAATTGGTGAGAAAGATTTATCAGAAGGAGTTGGGGGAAGAATACTTAAAGGTGTGGGGTTTAGAATGGGAGAGGAGAAGGATGATGGAGAAGGATTTGGTAAGGTGAAGTTTACTTTTGGTTCAGATGGAGGTGATTGGAAAGATGGTTTAGGGACAGAAGGAGGTGGAGTAAAGACCTGCCTGGAGGTTTGTACAGAAGAAGAAGATCTGGTTCTGCGAAAGGAATCTCTAATTCTTTTATCTCTTCGTTCTTCAGAGTCCACCTTGTCAGGATCATAGGTGACTCTCAACTTCTTGGCTTTCTGAGCCTCATCTTCTTGGGATTTTCTTTTTAGCCTAGCCTTTAGTTCCTTCTGATCCTTCTTCAGAAGATCAGCCTTGGACGGAAGTACTCTGCCACGGATCCAAGCAGGATCAATATCTGATTGCTTCCTAACACAATCTTCCAGGTAAAGCTTGACAACCTGATGCAGTTCTTTTTGAAACAAAGAGGCAAAACCTTCAACAGCAACTCTTCTTGACAGAATGTCAGGAAAGCTTGTGCACACAGAAGGTACATTTTGAATGAGTTCCAGTCTGAACAAATCCACGCCATTGAAAATGGGACCTTGAACTACTCCAAGAAAATGGGACGCATTGAGTTTTCTGATGGAGTCCAGCACTTTGCTTTCAATCAGAATGTCTGAAATCATTCTTCCAAAAGGAATAGTCGTTCTTGAAATATGAGGGTACTTCGCCCTTTCGTCTTCTCTTGACTCAAAGATAGAAGTCTTCAGATTCTCAAACAAAATATGGGAGATGTTGATCTCAGTCTTTTTGCCAATGCAAAAAAGAGTATACTTGTGATCCGGACTGATGTAGGAGGAGGAGAGCATCCTCTTTCTATGGTGAAGGGAACCCAGAATAATCTCAGCCCATACTTTATAAAACGGCCTTTTGATTCTGATCACTGCTTCTGATTGTCATTCTTAAGAAATGATCTGGTTCTGATAGGATCATCTTTCTTCCCAAGGATCACATCTTCTGAATGAGCTGAAGCAAGTCTAGGTGATCTTCTGATTGTTGGTTCTTCAGAAATCCTGAGGTTCTCTAAAGATGCAACAACTTGATCTTCTGATCCATTGCTTCTGAGACTGCCAGCTTCTGCAGCTTTGCTTCTTGGTTCTACTGCTTCTGATATATCAATATCAAAATCTGCAAAATTCTCAAACTGCTTTGGTTTTTCAAGACCAAGCTTATCATCAAACCTGATATTGATTTATTCTTCTACAATCAATGTTTCAGTATTGTATACTCTGTAGCCTTTAGAGCGTTCAGAATATCCAAGAAGGAAACACTTTTGTGCTTTGGAATCAAACTTACCAAGATGATCTTTAGTATTCAGAATAAAACATACACATCCAAAAGGATGGAAATATGAAATGTTGGGCTTTCTGTTCTTCCACAATTCATAAGGAGTCTTATTTAAAATAGGTCTGATAGAGATTCTATTCTGAATATAGCATGCAGTGTTAATTGCTTCTGCCCAGAAATGCTTAGCCATATTGGTTTCATTGATCATGGTTCTGGCCATTTCTTGTAGAGTCCTATTCTTTCGCTCTACAACTCCATTTTGCTATGGAGTTCTGGGGCAAGAGAAATCATGGGCAATACCATTTTCTTTGAAGAACTCCTCAAAGAATCTGTTCTCAAATTCGCCACCATGATCACTTCTGACCTTTATGATTTTACACTCTTTCTCAGATTGAATCTGAGTGCAGAATTCAAAGAACACTGAATGAGACTCATCCTTGTGTTTCAAGAACTTTACCCATGTCCAGCGGCTATAATCATCAACGATGACTAATCCATATTTCTTCCCTCTGACAGATGCTGTTTTGACTGGGCCAAACAGATCAATGTGCAAGAGTTCTAACGGCCTTGAGGTAGAAACAACATTCTTAGACTTGAATGCAGGTCTGGAGAACTTGCCCTTCTGACATGCTTCACAAAGAGCATCTGATTTGAATTTCAGATTTGGGAGTCCTCTGACCAGATTTAGTTTGTTAATCTGAGAAATATTTCTCAAACTAGCATGTCCTAATCTTTTGTGCCAGACCCATTGCTCTTCATAAACAGACATAAGACAAGTCACCTTCTGCTTCTCAAGATCAGAAAGATCAATCTTATAAATGTTGTTCTTCCTCTTGCCTGTAAATAGGATTGAGCCATCCTTCTGACTTACAGCCTTGCAAGACTTTTGATTGAAGATTATATCATAACCATTGTCACTTAATTGACTTATGGACAATAAGTTATGCGTTAATCCTTCTACAAGAAGTACATTAGTTATGGAAGGAGAGTTACCAAGACTTATGGTTCCAGAGCCAATGATTTTTCCCTTCTGATCTCCTCCAAACTTGACTTCTCCACCTGGTTTAAGCACCAGGTCTTGGAATGTAGACCTTCTTCCCGTCATGTGTCGCGAGCACCCAGAGTCCAGGTACCATGACATTTTGCTTTCTGTCCTCTTTGCCGCCAAGGATATCTGCAATAGGAATAATTTTTTCCTTAGGTACCCACATTTTCTTGGGTCCTTTCTTGTTAGTTCTCCTCAAGTTCTGATTGAACTTGGGTTTAGCAGAATATTTAGCAGGAGGAACAGTATGATACTTCTTATTCTGAGTTCCATGATATTTCTTAGGTTGTGTCACATGCTTCTTGGTGTGTGTTATGTGAAAACTTTGTGCATGTGATGTGTGCTTAATATCATGGGAGTGGCCAAATTTAAATTGGTTATACAGAGGCTTGTATGATATTTTCATATCATCCACAGATTCAAGCTTGTATGGGATTTCACCCTCATAACCAATGCCAACTCTCTTGTTCCCAGACACAGCATATATCATAGAAGCTAGCTGACTTCTGCCAATACTTCTAGATAAGAACTTCCTGAAACATAAATCATATTCTTTCAAAATATGATTCAGACTGGGAGTGGATTTTTCTGAATCAGAAGGAGATCCAACATCATTGGATAATTTTAAAACTTTTTCTTTTAATTCAGAATTTTCCAACTCAAGCTTCTTAGTTTCAAATTCAAATTGCTTTTTCAGCTTTTTGTATTTGATACTAAGATGAGCTTTTAATTCAAGAAGCTCTGTTAGACTGGAAACTAACTCTTCTCTAGATAGTTCAGAAAATACCTCTTCAGAATCTGATTCTGATGTAGATTCTGATCCATCATCTTCTGTCGCCATCAGCGTAAAGTTTGCCTGCTCTCCTTCAGAGTCTGATCCTGATTCTGATTCAGAATCATCCCATGTTGCCATAAGACCTTTCTTCTTATGAAACTTCTTCTTGGGATTCTCCTTCTGAAGTTTCGGACACTCATTCTTGGAATGTCCAGGCTCATTGCACTCATAGCAGACAGCCTTCTTCTTGTCAGATCTTCTGTCACCAGAAGATTCTCCTCGTTCAAATTTCTTTGAACTTCTGAAGCCTCTGAACTTCCTTTGCTTGCTCTTCCAGAGTTGGTTTACCCTTCTGGAGATCATGGACAGTTCATCTTCTTCTTCAGATTCTGATTCTTCAGGATCTTCTTCTCTAGCCTGAAAAGCGTTAGTGCATTTTTTAACATTAGATTTTAATGCAATAGACTTACCTTTCTTCTGAGGTTCGTTTGCGTCCAGCTCTATTTCATGACTCCTCAGGGCACTGATCAGCTCTTCCAAAGAAACTTCATTCAGATTCTTCGCAATCTTGAATGCAGTCACCATTGGGCCCCATCTTCTGGGCAAACTTCTGATGATCTTCTTTACGTGATCAGCCTTGGTGTAGCCTTTGTCGAGAACTCTTAATCCAGCAGTCAGAGTTTGAAATCTTGAAAACATCTTCTCAATGTCTTCATCATCCTCCATCTTGAAGGCTTCATACTTCTGGATTAGTGCAAGAGCTTTGGTCTCCTTGACTTGAGCATTTCCCTCATGGGTCATTTTCAATGACTCATATATATCATGGGCAGTTTCCCTGTTAGATATCTTCTCATACTCAGCATGAGAGATAGCATTCAGCAAAACAGTCCTGCATTTGTGATGATTTTTGAAATCTTTCTTTTGATCATCAGTCATTTCGCTTCTCGTGAGCCTTACACCAGTAGCTTTAACAGGATGTTTGTAACCATCCAACAGAAGATCCCATAGATCAGCATCTAGACCAAGAAAGTAACTTTCCAGTTTATCTTTCCAGTATTCAAAGTTTTCACCATCAAATACTGGTGGTCTAGTATAACCATTGTTACCATTGTATTGCTCAGCAGAGCCAGATGTAGATGCAGCTGGATTTGTTGGAATTTCACCAGCCATCTTTTACTGAAGCGTTTTTCTCTTCCTGAATCTTTTCTAAACACGGTTAAGTGCTTACACCTTAGAACCGGCGCTCTGATGCCAATTGAAGGATAGAAAAACACTTAGAAAGGGGGGGTTTGAATAAGTGTAGTCTTAAAAACTTAAACCATAAAAATAAATTGCACAGTTATTTTTATCCTGGTTCGTTGTTAACTAAACTACTCCAGTCCACCCCCACGGAGTGATTTACCTCACCTGAGGATTTAATCCACTAATCGCAACAGATTACAATGGTTTTCCACTTAGTCCACGACTAAGTCTTCTAGAGTATCCTGATCACAACCTGATCACTCTAGAAACAAATGCTTAGACATAAGCTAAGACTTTCTTAGAGTATCCTGACCACCACGTGATCACTCTAATTACAACTGCTTAGACACAAGCTAAGACTTCCTAGAGTATCCTGAACAACACTTGATCACTCTAGTTACTTACAAATTAATGTAATCAAATAAGAGTTTTACAATGCTTCTTAAAAGCTATAATCACAACAGTGATATTTCTCTTAACGTTTAAGCTTAATCTCACTAATATATTACAACAGCAATGTAGTGAGCTTTGATGAAGATGAAGTTTCTGAGCTTTGAGTTTGAATAGCGTTTCAGCAAGTTTTTCAGAATTGGTTCTTTTCAAAATCGTCAACCTTGCTTCTCATCAGAACTTCATTTAAATAGGCGTTTGAGAAGATGACCGTTGGGCGCATTTAATGCTTTGCGTGTTCCGTACAGCTTTGCATTTAATGTTTCACGCTTTTGTTAACTACCTCGAGCCTTGTTCACGCTGTGTCTACTGACGTTGCCTTTAATAGCTTCCAACGTTCCTTTTGTCAGTCAGCATAGCCTGCCACTTGTACTTTCTTCTGATCTGATGTTTGTGAATATAATATTTGAATATCATCAGAGTCAAACAGCTTGGTGCATAGCATCTTCTTGTCTTCTGACCTTGAAGTGCTTCTGAGCGTGATACCATCAGAACTTCAGTGCTTCTGCTTCTGACCTCAAGTTCTTCTGATGCTTTCATAGACCCATGTTCTGATTCTGCCTTGACCATCTTCTGATGTCTTGCCAGACCATGTTCTGATGTTGCATGCTGAACCTTCTGAGACAAAGCTTCTGAGCGCTGATTTGTGCATACTCTTTATATATTTCCTGAAAGGGAAATTGCAATGTATTAGAGTACCACATTATCTCACACAAAATTCATATCCTTGTTATCATCAAAACTAAGAATATTGATCAGAACAAATCTTGTTCTAACACAAAGATCAACATGTTTTTGGATTACGGTTTTAAACCTAGGGTTTTTGATTTAGGGTTTTAAACCTAGGGTTTTTGATTTAGGGTTTTAAATTAGGGTTTAATTATAAACTCCTAAACCTAAATTAATTTTAATTGTTTAAATACCAGTTTATTTAAGAGAAATGGTCTAAGGGTACATGGAGAAGTCAATGACATCTAATCCTAACCCTAAACAAATATTTACAAAAACAAACTAAGTTACTTTAGAAAAAATTCAAAAAGAAACATGTTTTTGTTGATTTTTTAATGTTAAAAGACTTAATTTTGACTTAATTTTTAAATGATAAAATATCAAATATTTTGGGTTTTTTAATTATGACATTAAAATATACATAATAAACAAAACACACAAAAAAAGAACAAGTAAAAAACATTAATTTTTCAATTTGTTTGGATTTTTTGAAGTTAAGATAAAAACTAAGAAAATAAGTGATAAAAAAGAAAGGTTTTGTGGCCCCAAGGGATTGAACCCACGCTCTTTGGTTCCCTACACAAAACAACAACCAACTCTATTGCACGTGTGTGGTGTCAAAAATGTGCATTCAGTTCAAAATATGATAAAACAAGTTGAGAAACATTGAAAAATAAAAGAAATAAAAGGTCTGGGGCGAGGGGGATTCGAACCCCAGACCTAAGGCATGAGAGGTCTAAGAGCACTGGTGACCAAGTGAGCTAACGATGTATTCATTTTAAAACACGCTTCCATCACATTATATTATAAACTAAGCGCTAAATGGAATTTTCGAAGACTTCAGTGAACATCAACAATGCAACAATGGCGCCAAATTCAAACTTCTCACAAACTTAATCAATTTTGACAAACTAAGACTCTAAAATGATCAACATTCAACCACAAATCTAACCATATAATTAACTAACATTATTAATCAAAATGAACATGAATTTCTGGAAAAACATGAAGAACCCTAAAAACTCAAATTCAAATTAAATGACCAAATCAAACAATCAATCCCTAAAAGCTTAGGGCTTTTAGTCCTCACATATTTCTGAACAGAATAGTATCAAGAAATGCAACAATTAGTGCTTAAATAAAGAAGCTCGAGTTTGAGTTCTTACCTCTGGAAATGGAGGTCAATCTCTTACTTAGAGGTGTTTTAGAATGATGCAAAATCTGGGCACTTAGAATTCTTTGAAAGTCCCTGCAACTCCAAGCTCGATATCACCTATAAGCAAGAAAAGTTATGCCTAGAACTCAAGGTTCTAGGTGTTACAGATCCAAAACAGGTGTTTGGATAGCTTCTAAATGATGTTTAGAAGGTATCCAACACAAAAGGCCAGAAAACGCACGAGTGAAAATGAAAATCACAACTTTGGTTCACAAGGTGCTTTAATGGAGTTTTTGAAAGGTGATTTTTGGTTCTATGTGTTTGGCAAGTGTTTGGATGTTATGGATAGCTTCCAAATGATAAATAGAAAGTGTTAGGATGTTTTTGGATGTTATAAAAGTTCACATTTTGAACACCTTCAATGATTTATAGATAATGACGGTTAGATAATCAATTAATTGATATGATAATCACCAGTCTCTTATACCTGTATATATATATATATACCTTACGCCGCAGAAAAGGAATCAATGTTCTAGTCGGAGTCACTTGTGCATAGATGCGGTAAACTGAACCACCACAATTGGAATCTCGCTGCCGATTTTCAACCAAAGGAGCAAATATGAAGAAAAGAACACACACTAAAGTTATGATCAATTATAATTATCACTTTAAAGATACCTATAATAATCTATCATCACTTCCATCATCTACTACAATTCTGGGTCGTTATTGACTTGCATCCGCATATCACACGACAACAGAACCTAAAAAAAACACACAACATCCTTAAATGAACAAAAATCACAGTGACATAGAAAACCCAATGAGATCCGAATATTCATAACCAAAAGAACAAAATAACATTAAATCACGAATCCCCCCTTCCGCGTGAGCCAAAACCACGAAACCTAAAACAACAAACAATAAATCAAAATCAAAATTGAATGTGACTGATGTAAAATCAGAAGGAAATGAGAAAATCACTTAAAAATACAAAATCACTTATGTAATAGATTTATCAAACGCCAGTGAAGACCGTCATAAAGATACATCAATAAGCATATCAACTTTTAACAACATATATGAAATAGATTTATCAATAAAACACCATAAGAAAACCAAATCAACAAAGCATATAAACCCTAAAATCCTAAATCATCAACATTGGACAACATTGAACATACCTTTTCCTCAAACAGTGGCGTTGGTGGCGAAATATGAACGGTGGAACTGAACCGGTGGTCAGCAACCGTGCGTACCACAACAAAAAGTCAGATTCGAATAAGCATATCAACTTTTAGGGTTTGCCTGAGAATATTGGTTTCAACCGCAACAACTCGAATTCCCGTTCCATAGTTCCTGAAAGAACAATAACAAAAAGTCAGATTTGAAAACGCATATAGCATGAAGAAGAATAAATTTGCATCAGCAGGAAGAAGGAAGAAGAAGATAGAGATGGGAAAGGCCCAGAGAGAGGGAGAGAGTATGAGAAGATAAAAAAAAGGTTTCAATAAAAATAGAAAAAATGAGTTTGAATAAGAATTAGGGTTTCAATAAGACAAAAAGTGTTTTCAAATGGTTGTGGTGGTGACAACACATCAAGGGTAATATGGGCTTTTCCAGAACATCTAATGTTCTTATATGGTAGATGTTCGTACTTGGTATCTGTTTTTGTTTGGTTGCAGTTGTGTCCGTACGAAGAAATGGAGCGAAACAGCGAAAACGGAAGCAAAAATGCAACTCTTTACAAATATGACGCCCTCTCCCAGCATGACACCTGTCATGATGCGGCACAATGGAGAGCGTCAGTACTAAAAGACAAAATCAAAGGAATTTGAGCGCTAGCTGGATGACGGGTAGGTCGTCTCCCAGATGACGCCTGTCATCTCTCCACGAGCTGTGATGAGCTGGGTGTCAGAGTTATGACGCCTGTTATGGTTCTGCAGCTCAGAAAAATCTAGCACGTTTCTAGACTTGCCAAAGATCTTTCCACAACTTTCTCCACTACCTCCTGCACGTTTTGAGTCATTCTTGTACGAATGTTACCTATAAATAGGTCTTTAGAATTCACTTTGTAGGCAGAAATTCAGTTTTGTAAAAGTGTTTATTTGCTCACATCGAGTAAGAAGTACACCTTAGAAATAAGTTTTGAAGTTCACCTGTTTGTTCTTGGATCGTACAAATTGCAATCCTGTCGACATTAGATTTTCAACAATTTATTTAAAGATTATTCAGTACCTGTTTGAAGTTTTTTTCTTTTATAATACGTAGTCACTACTATTCCAGGTTTCTATATGTTCTGGACCGACCCAGTTATTCCAATTGAGCCAATCCACTCTTCAGCCTAAAGCATTCTGGTCCATACACGCGGTGACCTTCCCCGGCTCTCTCCGGGAAATTCAAGATGCAACCGAGCACGCTGAAGCCTCGTGCTCGGTCATGGCTAGATATCCGCGTTTCCGGGCCTAACACTTCGCACGGGTCCTCGAAAGATGGAGTCCTTTATCACAGAACTGCCCTATAAATAGCCCTCAAACCCTAGAGGGCAAGGTAATCATTTTTCACCCAAAATCTCTCACTTTTCTATTGTACCTTGTTGTCCCAACACTTACTTTGGCATCAGAGTGCCTTGCAGGTACAACCACCTTTTTCTCCTCCAACCGTTCCGGATTTCAAGCTTCACCGTTGCTGGCCATCTGTTCTGCTCGGAAAGATCACTGACACCGTCTGTGGGAAACTATCAGCTCCCCCATTTCGTTTCCTGCACTTCTTGATCCTTTCTTGCCCCTGCAAGAACTCAGAAACCAAAGCTCTAATTCAACCATCATCCATGGCTGGCAACAACGAAGACTTCTCTTCTCTGGACGCAATAATGATCAACAAGAACGACATCTCTCTCATCGTTCCTCCACCCAGAAATACCGCTCCACATCCTCGTGACGGTCTCATAGCGTCTCCCTCCCCGGAAGACTTCCACGACAACACTGTCCGTCACCTCGGAGAAACCAGCGGTAAAGACAACCAAGAAGCTGTTCTTGAGAACCCTTTCTCCACCAAGGGTCCCACTCCCCCGGACCAAACTATGGCCTCTGTCTTGGTCGCCCTTGTGAAGATGAACGCCCTAATCCAACAACAGAACAACAGAATCGGGGCGCTCGAACAGAAGCGTCGCTCTAAGACTCCTCCCGGTCATAAAACTCGCTCTCATCGCGAGGCAGTCACCAAGAAACTACCTCGTTCCCCCTCTCCGAGGGAACATGCGGGTCCCATTTCCAAGAAAGGACATAGCGACCACCTCTCCCGACATCGTTCACAGTCTCCTCGGCCGAAAAGAAAGTCTAACTCGCCTCCCGCAAGGCACGACGACGACCGTAGGCGACACAGGTGAAGCCGAAGCCGGTCTATCACACCGACCCCCAGTGACGAGGAAGAGGAGCGCTAGGGCCCTCTGCCCCATGCAATCTTGGAAGCACCCCTACCGATCGATCTCGAGAAGCCCCCGCCACTAGGCACGTACGACGGGACAACCGACCCAGACGAGCATATCGAGAACATCGACACCCTCTTAGATTATAGAGGAGTATCAGGCGCAATCAAGTGCCAATTGTTCCCGACCACATTGCGCAAAGGAGCCGTGACGTAGTACAAGAGCCTTCCCGACGAATCGATTACGTCGTGAAAAGTGCTTGGAAAACTTTTCTCCAGACACTTCACGGCCTCCCGCAGACATCCGAAGTCGGAAGCTTCCCTAGAAGCCATCATTCAAGGGAAGGAAGAATCACTCTGGGCCTACATAGAGAGGTTCAACAAAGAGGCCGTCCAGGTGTCCAAAATAGCCCACATGAAGAAGTTCCTGCTTGAGCGAAGCCTCCGGCCGCGTTCAGATTTCGCCAAAGCCGTCGGGATTGAGACGCTAGCCACTATGGGCGAACTTTTCCTCAAGGCCCAAGCATATATACAATATGAGGAAAAAGAAGCCGCTCATGCAGTCTGCAACTCCAGACAAGAAGAAAACACCAAAGGCCCCGTCAATACGATTCCCGTCGAGGATCCGACAAGAAGAAAGAAGACAAAGGACCGGCAGGTAAATTACGAGAATACGCCCCATTGAACACATCCAGGGAACGCATCCTAAACGAATGCGCGAATTCCGAATTCCAAACGGGCAAGGTCTGCTTCCCAAAATCTACGCCTGCACGACCAAACGCGGACAAATCAAAGTTCTGCCGTTTCCACAAAGGCCACGGGCACAACACCGAAGACTGCATCCACCTGAAAGACGCGATAGAAATACTGATCAGGGAAGGGCACCTGAAACAGTACGCCAAAAAACAAGAGGCTGCCAAGGAGGTTAAGTCGGTCGTCGAGGAGAAGCCAGCAGAAGATGCGCCCGCCATGCAAGTGGCCATGAGTATCACTAGGCCAGAGGACTTTTACCTCCCCGACTAGGCTAGAATATCCTCGCCCCTCTCTTCTCACAGCCCATGGGAGTCCTTCCCTTCTGCCGTGGTCATCTCCGGAGGAGGATTCAGCAAACTCATTGTCAGGTCTGTAAAGCAGAAGTTCGACGAGCTAATCTCAGCAAACTCAAGCAAGGCTGCCACCCCCGACCTCACCAAAAGCGAATCCTCCCCCATAGCGTTCTACCAGGAAGAACTACCGGGTGGTGCTCCCAACGCAACCATCCCTCTCCTCATCCGAGCTCGAATGGCCAACTTCGACGTGCGTCGCATTTTGGTCGACCAAGGAAGTTCGATAGACATTATGTACTCCCAGCTATTCAAAACACTACAACTGGATGACCGCCACCTCACCCCCTACGTAAGCTCCGACCTACAGGGCTTCAACGGCACCGTGACGAAACCGTGGGGGTTTGTCAAACTTATTGTCTCGGTTGGGTCAGCAGAAACCGCAAGGACCGTCAAAGTCCAGTTCCTGGTCATCGATTGCCCCTCGATCTACCAATGCATCCTGGGATGACCCACGCTAGCCGAACTAATTGTCGTCCCCTCGACTGTGCACCTCAAACTCAAATATTACACAGCTAAAGGGCAAGTCGCCATGCTCCACGGAGACATCGAAGCAGCCAGGAGATGTTTTGAAGCTTCCGCCAATGGCCTCAGCTCGATCAAAGCAGCCTCTCAAGACAAAGCAACGACCAGCGTAGGTCCCGAGCCCGACAGGTCAATGCTGCGCATTGATACCATCGACCTAGACAGTCGCTTCCGTAAGGAACCTGAGGGGAAAGCGGATACAAAGAAATCAGAGGAGGGTCTACGACCAATCCCAGACGGAGATTTCGAGATAATAGTCCTCGGGGAAGATTCGACCAGGGGAGTCAAGACTGGGACAGATCTACCCGGACTGGCCAAAAGACAACTCAAGGCCTGCCTCCGGGAGAATTCCGAGCTATTTGCCTGGAACGCAGCCGAGATGCCCGACCTCGATCCAGAAGTGGCGTTCCATCACCTGAGGATCAGTCCGACCTGTAAGGCCATTGCTCAGAGGAGAAGGAAGCAGTCTCCGGAAAAAATGGTTGCCGCCGAATTAGTTGTTAGGGACCTCTTAGAGGCTAATTTCATATCGGAAGCCAAGTACACTACTTGGCTCTCCAACGTTGTAATTGTGAAAAAATCTAATGGAAAATGGCGCATGTGCATTGACTACACCGACCTTAATAGGGCTTTCCCTAAAGATGCTTATCCTTTGTCGAACATAGAAAAATTAGTCGATAATTCCGCCAGTTTTAAATTACTATCATCTATGGACGCGTATTCTGGGTACAACCAAATACCCATGTCTAAAACGGACAAGAAATATACGGCCTTCATGACCGAATCGGGCAACTATTACTACAACGTAATGCCCTTCGGCCTAAAAATGCTGGGGCAACGTACCAGCGGATGATGAACAAAATATTCCGGACGGAGATCGGCGATATGCTCGAAGTGTATATGAACGACATGATCGTCAAATTCTAGGAGGAGACCGATCACGCCGCCCATCTCAGAAAAGTCTTCGAACAGGCCCGAAAATGCAAAATGAAATTTAACCCCGGAAAATGCACTTTCGGAGTTCAAGCTGGTAAATTCCTTGGTTTCTACTTGACAAAAAGAGGGATTAAAGTGAACCCAGACAAGTGCGGGGCCTTCTCGGATTTCCCTACGTCGAACTCGAAGAAATCCATCCAATCCTTGAACGAAATGCTTACGTCACTATCCAGATTCGTGGCCAAGTCCGCCCAGCTTGCTCTCCCCCTCTTCAAGCTTCTGCTAAAGCAAGCTGCGTTCGAATGGACAGACGAATGCGAACACGCCCTCTCTCATCTCAAGCAAGTTCTGTCGTGCCCGCCTGTCCTGTCAAGACCCAACGTCGGAGAAACCCTCTACTTATACCTGGTCGTCGCCACCGAAGCTGTAACAGCCCGAATTTTATTATTTGACTAATTAAATTAAATAAGGATTTATTTACTTAATTTGGACGAAATTTGATAATTAATTGGATCGTCGGTGTTATTGAGAAACATGTTCAGATTATTAAGTGAAGTTGGAATTTATTCGGTTAATCGAAGAATTAATAAAGTGGAGTATGTAGAGAAATAATATTAGAAATAATATTATTATTGGATTTTATTTATTTGAGATAAAGTCGGATTTAATTGGATTAATCGGAAAATAATATTAAGGGTAATAATATTATTTGTTGGAGCATAATTATTTATTTGACTACTCTATTTTTATCAATTGGGCCTATTTATTGGAGTGATAAGCAATTAGGGGGTGTTATTAATTTTAAAGCCCAATATAATAAATAAATATAGTAAGAGAGGAAATAGGGTAGAGGCATCATTTCATTTTTCTGGTTTTCAAGAATAGAAGTGGAGGAGAGGAACAAGAAGAGGAAAGCTAGGGTTTTGGAGGAGAAAATCAAGAGGTAAGGGGGAGAATCCCAAATCATTATGGGCTAGTATAATAGGGTGATTGGTAGATTATTATAGTTATATTTGTTCATGGTGAATCTTAAAATATATGTGTTAAATCTCTATTGATATACTGCATTTTTTTGAAAGTAAAATTTATACCGGAATGAATAGTATTGTGTTCACACTTCCATGAAAGAAACGAAATTAGGAAATGGGTATAAGCACTGAATGACATCACTGCCTGGGGTGATGACCGAAGGTGGTGTCTAAGCTGAAAGCATACCGTTTCACCTTCATTGTTTAATTCATTCATGAACTAGTTGTTGATGTTCTTTCCTTTGAGTGATTAAAAGAAAACGTGGGCCCACACTCATAATGAATGGAGTGCTTTGTTCCAATTTTGTTCTGGTTTTCCTTAATCCAAGATTGGCTGCGGTATTCTTTTCTTTGGCCAATTGAAAGAAACGTGGGCCCTACTGCTAGTCAGTAAATGAATACCACTTGTTATTTAAGAAACCACGCTACTGTTTCTGTCTCTCTGCATTGAACAAAACGGAAGCTTTAACCCATGCCTTGAATTAAACATCACATGATGGTGTGATGCTACTACATACTGTAGCGCTTAGTATTAATAGGAACAAGTATACATAAGCTACCTTGGCCTAGTAAAGAAAGAAGAAAAATGAATACCACTTGATATATCTTTTGCTGTAGCATATTTTACATGAAGAATGAATATAGACTTTTCTTTCCCTGCCCTGTTTCCATTCTATAATCAATTTGGCATATAACTTAGCTTATTCTTCTTCAATCAATTAATATAGATACTGAGAGATACATAAAAATATAAATTTTGATATGTCATTGCCATTGAAGAAATTCATTTCCATTTCTTTCTTTGCCATGTGACCCTATTTTCTATTTTCCCTGCTATTGATATAACCCGTTCCTGTTTCTATTAGTTTGTTCTTTGACTGGCCCAATATAACTCTGTTTCCTTTCTATTTTATTATAAATGTGTCTTGTTTATTATATGTTTCAATATCTCTATTTAACATATATAATGGTATGGATAATGAAAATGAACCATGTTATCTCATTCTATAAAAATGAACCTTGTTTATTATATATTGATTTATGTGAAAATGAACCATCTATTTATGTGAAAAATGAACCATGTTTATTATATATTGATTTTACTGTTCAATGTAGCATTAATATATATAAAAATGTATGGTTCTGCTAGAATAAAAGAAATAGGTAGTGCTATATATAATTTAAACAGTCCCGTTTGACCGAATAGCGGAATTAAGCGGTATAATTAATTGTCCGGAATTTGGTGAAAATTTACGTGGTAGCTAAGTTTAATTAGTAGATTAACATGGTGATGTTATTTTTGTTGAAAATGTGATATTTACGAACCGTCCGAAATAGTTAGGATTTAAATATCTTTTATATTAAATATTAGTTTTTTTTTTGAATAAGAAAATGAATTAGAAACTTGGGACTAATGTAGTGTAATTATTAATTAGTTGATTTACTTAATAGTGAATTAATTTCGATAAGTATAATTGATTGGATTATAATAAGTATTGAAATTAATTATTCGGTTGTCGGTAACTTACGGTATTTTGGAAAGTTGACCGTAATTGTATTTTGACCAAATACTAATGAATTGATACTTGATTTAGAAGTGTATTCTTATATTTTGTTACGATATGAATTAACATGAGATAGTATGGTTTACTAGTGTTAATTGTATTTTGGTGAATCATAATTGAATATTGTTTCTATTATGTGAATTGATATCAATGTGTGGTGAATGTTGTGTACAATTTGATATATAATTCATAGAGTTGAATTATTATGGGTATGCGATAAGTTAAGATTGATGAGAGGATCTTAATTGCATATGTTTGATTAACATTGTACATACATTCATATCATGGATGCCTTGAAACAAAGGTGGTTTGCTTTGAAACATAAGCGAGGCTTAGATTCTAGAGTGAATCGGAAGCGGTAAACCATATGTTTACGTTTGGTGGGCTTTGGTCTTGTCCGAATCGGAAGCGTGGCTTGGATTCTAGATATTGAATCGGAAAGCGGTGAAACTTTGGGTTCACAATTCGGTACCACATGCATAGCGTCACATATCTTGCATTGAGTCACATTAAAATTATGCGATAATTGAATATGTGAAGTTGATGTAGTTGTGATATGTGTATGAGTTTGATAATTGAAACGAGTGAGGTCTGAATACATATTTGATTAAATGTGTGAATATGTGATAATTATGGTTGTGTATGTAAACTGAGTATATAATAGTAGAATTCAAAAATTATACTCTTTAAGTTTGTTGTATACTTGATAACATGTGAAATATGGGTTGATTACTATTATCTACATGGTTATACATAGTGTGATTAATTACTTGAAGTGTTGATTTAACCATTGTATTCCGTTATACTTTCTTCATAATGATTCGTATTCTCACCCTTCTGTTTTAATGTTGCCCTCGTTTGGCGACATGCAGGTTCTGGAGTTTAGTGGCTCGTGTGTGATCTAGTTGGAGATTCTTCCGTGTTTGTTGGAGATTAGGTAGTGAGTCGATGCTCTGGTCATGTAACACTGGGTAGATTAGTCGTGTTGAACTCATGTTTCCATTTGGTTAAGTATTATGTTTATGACTTGAGAACTTGTTATTTGGCTACTTGTTGTTTGAGAGGTTTTCAAGCCAAATATTCTGATTATGATTAATTTTATGTTGAGATGATTATTGAGATATGATCATGGTATGGGACATGAATCATTTTATGAAATACATGAGTGTTTTAGTATTTTCCGCTGTGAATGCATATTCCGTGTGAATTATAATTAAATGTTTAGGTGTTATTTGAAATGGCCAGGTGTATCGTATATTGTAGATAAATGCTGTCGGTTTTTAAAAGCTTTTAGTTTTTGAAAACGTCGATGTGACGCCCTTTTTGAATTATATGCATGCTTATTCTCTGATAATATGCTTATTTATTTTGGTGTATAAAAGGGGTGTTACATTAGTGGTATCAGAGCATGGTCGACCAGTTGGTCAAGGTTATTAATGTCTTTTATCCTGTTGTATTTGATTCGTGTATCTGACACGATCGATACTGTTTTGTCTGGTTGTTTGGTTGTTTAGGACGATGGCTGCGGGAAGGAATGTTGACATTAATGTTGAGACAATGATGAGGTGGACTAGTGCGATTGGACAAGCGTCGCAAGAGAATTTCAGTTATGGAGGAAAGGATGAGCTCCGTGCTTTTGGAGACTTTCGAAGGTGCAACCCGCCGATCTTTGAAGGAGGGTATGGACCGGACAAAGCGCACGCATGCATGAGAGAAATTGAGAAGATCTTTCAAGTCGTGAGTTGTACTGATGTACAAAAGGTGCAGTTTGGTACTCACGTGCTGACAAAAGAAGCTGACGTTTGGTGGAGTAATACTGTGCGGAGATTTGAAAGACAAGGTATTGAAGTTACTTGGACTCTTTTCCGTGATGCAATTTTTGGAAACTATTTTCCAGAAGATGTGTGTGGAAAGAAAGAAATGAGGTTTCTACAGTGGAAACGAGGAGGGGAACAGTTCCGCGAGAAATTGTATGATGACATGAGGGAACAATCTGGTCTTGGCAAGAAGCCAAGTGGGGGAGGAGCTTCTACTCCGATTAAGTGCTACAGGTGTGGCGAGACGGGTCACAAAACTGTTGATTGTGGAGTTGGTTCGAGTAGGATTTGCTACAGTTGTGGGGAACAAGGACACAATTGTGCCATGTGCGATAAGCCAAAGAAGGATCAAGCGAAAGGAAAAGTGTTTGCGTCGTCTGGTGCTGAGACTAATACTAAGGATAAGTTAATCTGAGGTACGTGCTTTATTATTGATAATGGTGCAACGCATTATTTCATTTTTTGGATTGTGCTATAAGATTGGATCATGTTTTATCTGTTATGCATGGAAGTGTAGTTATTGATACAATTGTTGTGGCTTTGCTTCTATTTCTTTTACGTGTTTGAATTATCCGTTGAGCATCTTGGTAGATATTTTGGGATTGATTTAGTTTGTTTTCTGCTAGACCAATTTGATGAGAATTTTGATATGAACTATTTGAAGTGGAAGCAAGTAATTGTAACTTTAAGAGAGATTTTGGGTATTGGTGTTTTAAGTGATTTCGAGTGCGAATTTTGAAGGAACACTATTATGGTTTAGTAATGATGGTTTATGTTTCATTATGATTGTCGATTGTCTATTGACAAATTGAGGATTTGATCACCCTTGATCTATTGTTGATAGGAGGCGATATCGTATTGAACGAGATAGACTTGTCTTACTAACTTGGTAGCATGTAAAGTGACTAAGGACAAGTGAAGAGTCAATTTGAGGAGTTGTTGAGAAGAGGTTCAATTGTCTGAGTGTATAGTCATAGAGTCGCGCATGTTTTGTCGAGTAAGAAGAAAATAAGGTTCTATGAGGTAATGTTTTTAGGATGTTTTGATTCTAAGAGCGGCGATGATCATGTTTAACATTTAAGGATTGTATTATCGGTGCTGAAAGAGAAGAAGGTTATGTAAAGCTTTCTGAATGTGAGTTTTGGTTGGAAGAAGTGAATTTTCTTGGATATGGGATTTCGAGTTGAGGTGTGTTGATGCAGATATCGATAAGTGGTAGCTTATGCTTCAAGGTAACTTAGAGTTCATAAGGGGAATTATTCGATGTATGTATTGGAGTTGGTTGCCTTTGTGTTTGTTTTGGAATGTAAGAGGCATTATTTGTGTGGATCAAGGTTTGATGTGTTGAGTGATCACAAGAGTTGAATATGAGGTAAACAAGACAAGTAGAATTTCAAAGGATTTTAATCTTTGGTTTGAATTACCACCCTGGAAAAGTGAAGGTTGTGGCCGATGCATTGAGTAGGAAATAATTTTATATAAGTTATGTTGAGAATTCAAGAATTGGAAATCGTTGGAACAATTTAGAGAGTTGAGTTTGGTTGTGAAGCGACGTCTTCGTGTGTTAAGTTGGTATGTTGAAGCCTACTTGTGATATTTTGACAAGATTAGAGAAGGTTATAAATCGGATTTTTGCAATTGATTGACAAGATAAAATTGATTAATCAAGGAAGAAGTGGTAACTTTTGGATTTTCGAGAATGGTGTCATAAGATGATTGTGATCAAGTTTGTATTCCTGATGGTTTGAATTTGGACAGAGAATTTTGGATAAGGAACATCGTAATGATTTGAGTATTAATCATGATGTTAATGATGTATCGAGAATTGAGGGAATGTGTAGTGGTAAAGTATGAAGGGTGCTATACCGGAATTGTACATTTGAGTTGGATTTGTCAGGAATTGTTTCATTGGTGCAACAGTTATCTACTTTCGAGTGGAAGTGAGATAGTATCTCTATGGATTTTGTTTCGAGATTGCCAAGACATCGAATAATTGTGAAGTGAGTTGGGTCAATATGGATAGTTGACGAAATGTGCTCGTTTTATTCCAATGAAGATGGATCATTCGATAAGAGACTTGCTAAGTTGTGCATCGAAAGGATTGTGTGTTTGCATGGTATTTTCTTCGGATATTGGAATGACATCTGTTGAAGCTTTGTGTGGTCGTAAGTGTAGAACGTTTTGTATCGGTATGAATCGAGAGAGGGAGTGGATGTGGTTTTGGTGTTGAGATGGTTGTGTCGATTGAATTTTCGAGGGCGAAAATATTTTTAAGTGGGGGAGAGTTGTAACAGCCCGAATTTTATTATTTGACTAATTAAATTAAATAAGGATTTATTTACTTAATTTGGACGAAATTTGATAATTAATTGGATCGTCGGTGTTATTGAGAAACATGTTCAGATTATTAAGTGAAGTTGGAATTTATTCGGTTAATCGAAGAATTAATAAAGTGGAGTATGTAGAGAAATAATATTAGAAATAATATTATTATTGGATTTTATTTATTTGAGATAAAGTCGGATTTAATTGGATTAATCGGAAAATAATATTAAGGGTAATAATATTATTTGTTGGAGCATAATTATTTATTTGACTACTCTATTTTTATCAATTGGGCCTATTTATTGGAGTGATAAGCAATTAGGGGGTGTTATTAATTTTAAAGCCCAATATAATAAATAAATATAGTAAGAGAGGAAATAGGGTAGAGGCATCATTTCATTTTTCTGGTTTTCAAGAATAGAAGTGGAGGAGAGGAACAAGAAGAGGAAAGCTAGGGTTTTGGAGGAGAAAATCAAGAGGTAAGGGGGAGAATCCCAAATCATTATGGGCTAGTATAATAGGGTAATTGGTAGATTATTATAGTTATATTTGTTCATGGTGAATCTTAAAATATATGTGTTAAATCTCTATTGATATACTGCATTTTTTTGAAAGTAAAATTTATACCGGAATGAATAGTATTGTGTTCACACTTCCATGAAAGAAACGAAATTAGGAAATGGGTATAAGCACTGAATGACATCACTGCCTGGGGTGATGACCGAAGGTGGTGTCTAAGCTGAAAGCATACCGTTTCACCTTCATTGTTTAATTCATTCATGAACTAGTTGTTGATGTTCTTTCCTTTGAGTGATTAAAAGAAAACGTGGGCCCACACTCATAATGAATGGAGTGCTTTGTTCCAATTTTGTTCTGGTTTTCCTTAATCCAAGATTGGATGCGGTATTCTTTTCTTTGGCCAATTGAAAGAAACGTGGGCCCTACTGCTAGTCAGTAAATGAATACCACTTGTTATTTAAGAAACCACGCTACTGTTTCTGTCTCTCTGCATTGAACAAAACGGAACCTTTAACCCATGCCTTGAATTAAACATCACATGATGGTGTGATGCTACTACATACTGTAGCGCTTAGTATTAATAGGAACAAGTATACATAAGCTACCTTGGCCTAGTAAAGAAAGAAGAAAAATGAATACCACTTGATATATCTTTTGCTGTAGCATATTTTACATGAAGAATGAATATAGACTTTTCTTTCCCTGCCCTGTTTCCATTCTATAATCAATTTGGCATATAACTTAGCTTATTCTTCTTCAATCAATTAATATAGATACTGAGAGATACATAAAAATATAAATTTTGATATGTCATTGCCATTGAAGAAATTCATTTCCATTTCTTTCTTTGCCATGTGACCCTATTTTCTATTTTCCCTGCTATTGATATAACCCGTTCTTGTTTCTATTAGTTTGTTCTTTGACTGGCCCAATATAACTCTGTTTCCTTTCTATTTTATAATAAATGTGTCTTGTTTATTATATGTTTCAATATCTCTATTTAACATATATAATGGTATGGATAATGAAAATGAACCATGTTATCTCATTCTATAAAAATGAACCTTGTTTATTATATATTGATTTATGTGAAAATGAACCATCTATTTATGTGAAAAATGAACCATGTTTATTATATATTGATTTTACTGTTCAATGTAGCATTAATATATATAAAAATGTATGGTTCTGCTAGAATAAAAGAAATAGGTAGTGCTATATATAATTTAAACAGTCCCGTTTGACCGAATAGCGGAATTAAGCGGTATAATTAATTGTCCAGAATTTGGTGAAAATTTACGTGGTAGCTAAGTTTAATTAGTAGATTAACATGGTGATGTTATTTTTGTTGAAAATGTGATATTTACGAACCGTCTGAAATAGTTAGGATTTAAATGTCTTTTATATTAAATATTAGTTTTTTTTTTGAATAAGAAAATGAATTAGAAACTTGGGACTAATGTAGTGTAATTATTAATTAGTTGATTTACTTAATAGTGAATTAATTTCGATAAGTATAATTGATTGGATTATAATAAGTATTGAAATTAATTATTCGGTTGTCGGTAACTTACGGTATTTTGGAAAGTTGACCGTAATTGTATTTTGACCAAATACTAATGAATTGATACTTGATTTAGAAGTGTATTCTTATATTTTGTTACGATATGAATTAACATGAGATAGTATGGTTTACTAGTGTTAATTGTATTTTGGTGAATCGTAATTGAATATTGTTTCTATTATGTGAATTGATATCAATGTGTGGTGAATGTTGTGTACAATTTGATATATAATTCATAGAGTTGAATTATTATGGGTATGCGATAAGTTAAGATTGATGAGAGGATCTTAATTGCATATGTTTGATTAACATTGTACATACATTCATATCATGGATGCCTTGAAACAAAGGTGGTTTGCTTTGAAACATAAGCGAGGCTTAGATTCTAGACTGAATCGGAAGCGGTAAACTATATGTTTACGTTTGGTGGGCTTTGGTCTTGTCCAGATCGGAAGCGTGGCTTGGATTCTAGATATTGAATCGAAAAGCGGTGAAACTTTGGGTTCACAATTCGGTACCACATGCATAGCGTCACATATCTTGCATTGAGTCACATTAAAATTATGCGATAATTGAATATGTGAAGTTGATGTAGTTGTGATATGTGTATGAGTTTGATAATTGAAACGAGTGAGGTCTGAATACATATTTGATTAAATGTGTGAATATGTGATAATTATGGTTGTGTATGTAAACTGAGTATATAATAGTAGAATTCAAAAATTATACTCTTTAAGTTTGTTGTATACTTGATAACATGTGAAATATGGGTTGATTACTATTATCTACATGGTTATACATAGTGTGATTAATTACTTGAAGTGTTGATTTAACCATTGTATTCCGTTATACTTTCTTCATAATGATTCGTATTCTCACCCTTCTGTTTTAATGTTGCCCTCGTTTGGCGACATGCAGGTTCTGGAGTTTAGTGGCTCGTGTGTGATCTAGTCGGAGATTCTTCCGTGTTTGTTGGAGATTAGGTAGTGAGTCGATGCTCTGGTCATGTAACACTGGGTAGATTAGTCGTGTTGAACTCATGTTTCCATTTGGTTAAGTATTATGTTTATGACTTGAGAACTTGTTATTTGGCTACTTGTTGTTTGAGAGGTTTTCAAGCCAAATATTCTGATTATGATTAATTTTATGTTGAGATGATTATTGAGATATGATCATGGTATGGGACATGAATCATTTTATGAAATACATGAGTGTTTTAGTATTTTCCGCTGTGAATGCATATTCCGTGTGAATTATAATTAAATGTTTAGGTGTTATTTGAAATGGCCAGGTGTATCGTATATTGTAGATAAATGCTGTCGGTTTTTAAAAGCTTTTAGTTTTTGAAAACGTCGATGTGACGCCCTTTTTGAATTATATGCATGCTTATTCTCTGATAATATGCTTATTTATTTTGGTGTATAAAAGGGGTGTTACAGAAGCAGTCAGCACCGCCCTCGTCTGAGAAACCCCAGAAGGACCAAAACCCATCTATTTTACGAGCAAAGCACTCCAAGGCCCCGAGGTCAGATACCAACAGATCGAGAAAGTTTCCCTTGCACTAATCAACGCGGCCAGGAGACTAAGGCACTACTTCCTGGCGCACACTGTAGTCGTACGTACCGAACAGCCTATAAAGCAATTGCTCGAACGCCACTCGCTAGCATATCTTTTATGTTAATAAGGCGGGGCTCCATAATGGGTTCCCCACCATCATCAACCACATGCTTCCCCGAACGATCCAGCTTCGGGACCTGAGGGAGGCCCACCACAAACCCCTTGAGAACGGTGAAATCACTCCGACCATCTTCGTCCAGGTCCCCGAGCCTGGTGATATATTGGTCGGTGCCATAAGCAAAGTGGTCGCGGACCAGAAAAATCTGAACTTCGGCTTTCGGGCAGTAACAGGCTCCCCCATATCATTGAGGATCGGACGACCGTGCACATCCAAGGTCGGCTTTCGGGCAGTAACAGGCTCCCCCATATCATTGAGGATCGGACGATCGTGCACATCCAAGGTCGGCTCTCGAGAGAAAACAGAATCGCGAGCCTCCTTGGACTGAAGACGAATATAAGTAGAAGCGCGTTTTGTAATTCTTCAAAGAGTCATAATAAGACTTAAAGATCTTCTTTGACTGTTTCAAGGAGATCCAGCCGAAATGACCGTCAGCAACCTTTCGTTGCACACAAAAGCAGTAGAAGAACAACGGAATGGTCGCCGCTATCTTCAAATACGAGCAAGTCAGCTTGAACGCCCGGATGAACGCAGTGGCGTTAGGGTGAAGCTGACCGGGCGCCACCTCCAAGTGATTGAAAACCGCGATCTGGAAATCCCTAAAGGGCACCCGGAAACCCATCTCCCGAAACACCACTTCATACATGGGAATCAGGTCGGGGCATACACGTCACACACCCGGTCTTCTTCCCCGGGGACAATTACGGACCACCCGTTCTTATTCACATCCCCCTCGGGATCCACATAGCCCCCGATCTTCAAGAAAATATTCGATAGATCCTCGACAAAGTAACTCTCGATTTCGAGCGCCTCCTTCAGCACCCATGAGTCCGGGGGCGTCGTTGACTACGAGCCTGAGGTTGAAGGACGCTCTTGGTCGGCCATATTCACCTGAAAATCAGGGGAGAATAAGTGAATTCAATAGCACAATCAAATCCACCCTTCCACCACTATTCAAAGTGAAAGGGCGCACAAACGGACAGAGGACAAAAGGTCCCCGACCATGCCCATCCCCGAAGAACCTGTCATCAGGCCAAGTGCCGTCCACACTGTCATACCCTAATTTTGACCCCCCCTGAGATGTCACATCTCCAGACATTTCATCAACTCAAGACAAGTACCCAGAACAGTCACTTGTTTACCTAGTACTCAATCGAGGGTGTTCAAGAACAAAGAAGCTCAGGCAAAGGATCAATCAATAAGAAAATGACCTCTAATACAATCATAGGACTCAAATGATTCATTTATCCACCTATGTTGATTAGACACCATTCATCAGGACTCGGGTTTGCTCATGTCACCAGACTAGGGTTTTGAGCCTATCAAGGACTAAAATCAGGGCCCACATCTGGGAAACCCTAAAAAGCTCCAGGGCATAACTCAAAGGGTTCAATCATATTCAAATAATCCCTATGACAATATCCAATGGGAATTGTACTTCAATTCAAGATCCACAGTCATCAATTTCATTTGACCTACAAATTAGGGTTTTTGACCTAATTCACCTAGACAATTGACTTTTAATCAAGACATGGTTTCACAACTCAAAACATGGCTCAAGAACTTCTATTAACTCAATATGTTCCATTCATATCAATCATTTGAGGAGGATAGCTTGACTCATCACAAAAGTCCAAGATTTTACTTCATTTGGAAAAAGTCAACTACACAAGATCACCTTTGACTTTTAGGGTTTTGGATCAAACCATGACTTTTAAGGATCAATATCATCAATATATGATTATTGAAGTCATTTGGCCAAAGAAAATCCATCAAAGATCAAAAAGTCAACAAAAAGTCAAACTAGTGTATTTTGACCTAGTTCATGGATCTCAAAATTTCACCTACATAACTCAAAAAACTTACAACATGAAAGTTGTGGGTATTGCAAAATAAAACAACTTTTCACATTGGACCTTTTTGCAAAAAATCAATCATTTGAGAGATATGAGTTTTGAAAGTTATAGGTCATAAACACTTAGTGAAATTCTAAGTTTTTTTAACCTAGTTTTCTTCCGACTTCAGGCCCATTTTTCATAAATTTCCCAAGTGAATTTGAAGAAACTCCAAACTAATGAATTGAAGTACATATTAAGGGCTTTTCAAATTGTGTTCAACCTTATCCAAATTCATTTTGAGCTAAAAGTTATGATTGATCAAAGTAAGGCCCATGAAGTGAAATTTCAAGACATGACCAACTTTGGTTTTGGCCAATTCGTGCAAATGCCTACACTAATTAGTGCCTCTAAACTTCAGAAACATCATAAGGGATAAGATTGAATCAATTGCATCATTGAACAAATATTGGAGCAACGGTTCAACAATCGGATTCAGCATCACATATGCAAAGGAAATTCAGCAACGATTTCGATTCAACAAAATTGAAACAGCTGCAGCAAGAATTAAAGAGGAACTTACCGATCTTCGATCTGTAGCAACAATCTGGATTCAACCAGAGCAACACCGTTCATCTTCACCATCGAAACATGCAGCAACGATCAACAACAATTCGCAAATTCAGTGGATGTGACAACAACAATTCGAAGGGATTCGCAAATTCATAACAGCAACACAGTTCAGAATCGTTTCGGCAACTAAATTCAAAATGCAGCAATAGCAGTGAAAGCTTGCATATTTTCAGAAGCAGTAGCAATCAAAAGCACATACCTCAAACATAATTCGGCAAACACCTCCTTGTCGTAGGTAGGTTCTCTCGATTCCACTTATCACAATATTGCTTTTAATTGTTACTTTAGACTTAAATTTCCTTCAAATTGCTCAAAACCAAAAAATAGAGATTGCATAAATAATTGTTACTATGTCATAAAGAAGGAAAACGAAATTCATTGTTGTTGGTGGTATGAGTTTCAAAACCGAATTCATATAAATCATTTAGAATCATACCTTTAAAGAACTTTAAGCTTCTCCCATGGCTGCCGTGAGCTTCGCCACACCTTCATAACTTCCACCATCATGTTGTTTATTGAGAGACCACGAGAGAAAGAGAGAACCGCGAGAGCAAGGGAGATTGAGAGAGAGAGAGAGAGCCAGCGCGAGAGGGACGAGCGATCGAGAGAGAAGAGAGTGTTTGTTTTTCTCTTTTTTTCCTTCTTCTGGTTTTGTTTTGTCGTGAGAGAGAGAGAAAGTAAATTGAGGGAACGAGAGAGAAGAAAGGCAATCTACCTCTTCTTTTGCTTCTAGGGTTTCAAAACCCAATTGTGTTTTAAGAAAGTGGGCGGATCCGGGTCACACTGACCCGGCCCGGTCCGGTCCAACATCTTCTTTTTTTTATTATCTTTCAGCTCTAATTAATTTGGGCCTCTCACCCCCATTTCATTTTTAGCACCTCCAGGCCCATTGCTAGTTTTTTTTTAAAATAACTATCTCTTTAGAAAATTATATTTTCATAAAAAAGGATTTAGTATTTTATTTTAATATAGGATTTTAGTTTTCTTTTCTAATCCTTATTAAAAATGCCAAAAAAATATATTAGATGTATATTTAAGTTTATGTTTCTAATTATTTTCTTCTTTCACAAAAACTACAAAAAATATCTTCTCTTAGAATTAATTTCATTTGAATTTGATATTTTCATATTATTTTGTGTAGTTAATCATTTAAATTTTTATTTGATTATTGTTGCACATATCACTTGAATTTTCTCACTTCATCCATGACTTAGAGATTATTTCTCTGTTGTCTTTTGGATTTGTCTGTTTGTTTGGTCTTCCATTTGCTGTAGAAGTCCTTAAACAATTACTTGATGATCATGGAATGTTGTAAGCTGTGAGCTTATCCGGCGTTTTTTTTCTACTAGTGTGAATGCTTAACATCTGTTGAGATCCTAATTTATTCCAAGCGTATCACTTGAGGATCAAGGTAACACCTCAAACCCAGAAATCCGATTTCTCATTCTTCGAGGTAAGCCTAAAACTCGTAAAACTGTTTTCATAACAGTAATCATTTCAAACCAAAAGCTTTCAACTGTTTTTCACAAACAGTAAATTAATCAACATGGGCCTCTAATAGAGTGTAAGACCCAACACCCTTTTCTTTTCATAGTTTGTTTTCAAAAACATCTTTAACAGAAAACTTCTCATCTGTTTTCAAAACTTTCTTCTCGGTATTGAAGGGCATTATTCCTGGTGAAACTCTTCATATACCTATGTGACCTAGTGTCCATCTTCACTTCTTCTGTTTTCAAAACAAAAACATTCAACTATTTTCAATAAACATTCAACTGTTTTCAATCAAACTTTTAATCTTGTTTTCAAAACAACAACAACTTCAACTCAATTGCACTTGGGCCTCTCTTTGAGTCTAAGACCCAACCCCCTTTGTACATACATCTTTCAAAGGCCTCCTCTTCATCCAGGTTAGGCTTTATAGCTTTCAATTTACAAGCTTTCATTTAAATTACTGTCAAATATAAAACTATATATATATATATACATATATTATTTAGAACTCCGTCTGAGAACAACCTTAGGACAAATAAACTATATATATATTTATATTATAGGACTATGGCCTAGGATTGAGAATATCTTCCCGGCGAAGGCTCTTTCCTAATTAGAATTCCTTAGTTTAAACCTCAAGATGAATTATTCCCGGTGAAACATCTTGAAAAAAGCCTTAGAACAAAAATAGGGCACATCCACCCAAGAGGAATTATTCCCGGTGAAACCTCTTACCAATTTGCTTAGAGCCAAACTAAGTTCAAAGCCAACATAGCTTTCTCTTGTGCTATAACAAGGACCCTCGATGACCCTCGATTAGCCTCCTCTTGAGCTTACAATACAAGGACCCACGGGCTTCTTAAAAGCATATTCACAGCTTTCTCTTGAGCTTGTATACAAGGACCCATCAGGTTTCTTATAAACATAGGAATAGGTCTTTAGTCACCTTTTAGCCTACCTTGGTGAGATTCTTCTACTCTTCTGTTGTACCCCAAAATTTGCCCACCTAATTTTACTTCCAATTGGCTTAGGCATCTCATAATCTCATCCATTAGGTCATTAACACATCATACATTCATTAAGAACAATGTTGTTTCATTAAATTAGTGGTGATGGATCAAAGGCATCGACTGGATTAGGGTTTATTTCTCTATTCATGTTGCAATCAAAAGGATCCTCTTATGGAGTTTGGACACTATTATCTGGTGCACTGGTCAAATTATGAGTTATGGTGCAATACATGGTGAGTTTCATTTAGACAAAAAAGGAACAAGTTATCTTGGACCATGAACCAAGAAAGAAGTTATTAGCATGTGGTGGACTTTTGATAAAAATTAATTATAAAAGTGGGGTGTTGACCTCAAACACATTCAAGATATTTAGTATTCACTTTCAAATGATGTTCATGCCAGTGATACAAAGAAAGTCAATTTGAACTTTTAAAGTTCATACGGAGTTGTATTGGTGCTTGACCATGATCATAACCTATAAAAAGGATTCCAAAAGCGAAGTTGCATCACAAATACATTCCAAGAGAGTTTACATCATCCAAGTTCAAATATTGCGAAACCATATGATTACATATCTAGAAGTCCAAATGCCCTGTTATTACATTATAAGATTACATCTATGAACCTACAAACTTCAAGGCATCCAAGTTACAAAGACATTCAAAGTCCAAAGATTATACATCCTAAATCCCCATGTACTATACATTAGCCAATTCATTCTTCAGTTTAAACTAACAGTTTATAGTTACAAATAATTAATATCCCAAACTGATTGATTTGCTCTACTGGGCTAAGCCTAATTCTATTCCATCTTCACATTTCTCCTAATCCTCAAGCCTCATCCCATGCCTTGATCCGCTATGCCAAGTCTTTCACGTTCACCTTGCCGCTTCCATCATACCATACCTGCATAATTCCAACATACATCGGTTCAGAAAATTTATCAGAAAAAACAGTTCAAACAGCAGCCAACAATCAATGCATAACTTCACAAGTTCAATGAAGTACCTCACATTCAAGACAATTCACTTCACATATTCAAGCATTCTTCAGCTTGCAGCATACCATCATGTTTGGATATTTCATTCCAAATCCACAAAGTCAGTGTCATGCTTGTACGGTCAAATGCGATGCAAAAAAGAGGATCACACAGCAGGGTCAGAACGGAATTCAGCAAGATAAAATTCAAAACCTTTCTATGCTACCAACAAATATGAACACAGCCCTAACTAATTATTAATTAAATAACAGCTTCCCTAACTGTTTCCAGCTAATAGTTAATCTACCTTCAAACTTTTCCTAATCTTCTAACCATCTAACCAACCTAACCGATTCTGTTACAAACTTAACAAACTTTCAACCAACTTCCCTAACAGAATTTCAATCACTTGTAACTAACTTTTAACCGAAACAAATAACCAATACCCTTCATTACTATATCTCTAACCAAATAAACCAGCCTCACCTCTCACCATAACCAATCCCTGCAGCATTCAACAAACTGAATCTAACAAACTCCTAACAACCTCTAACTGTCCATAACAGAATCCAACAGAAAGAAACTAACTTGAGAACCAATTCAATCCTCACCCTTCAATTCCTAACAGAATCTCTAAGATCTAACGGCCCATGTATTCCCTTCTCAATCTATTTAAACCGTGCTTCCCTCCACAATTCAGTCTCCACCATTCACACTCTCCATTTTTTCTCATTCTCCACCATTTTCACTCTCCACCATTTTCTTCATTCATCTTCTCCATAATCATCACTTCACGTTCATTTTTCAATTCTTCCCTCTCTCTCACAATTCTCTGCAACCTCTCTTTCTTCTCCTTCAACCTTCACCGTCACCTTGATCCTCCCCCAAACACCACTACACGCTCAATCCGCCATTGAAGGAGTTTCAACATTTGAAGCTCCATTCAATTGAGCTCAGCCTCCTCCGATTCCGGTTCTCCTATCATTCTATTTCTATTCTACGTCAACATCGCGCATCATCAACAAAAATTCTCAGAGTTTCAGAAAATCAAAATAGAAGAAGAAGAAGAAGGGAGAAGAAGTAGAATCATTCACGCAAGACAGAAATCAAGAAACGAAGACTATTGGAAGCATATTATTACCTCATCTCTGGCATTCTCAATCTTCGATCTCCTTCGGCACATCAGATAAGTACGAAATTCTCTTCATCTCCATGTGTTGATGCAGTCGTGTTCGTTGATGCGTTCCGAATGATTCCCCTAAGGTCTCTTAGTCCCTTTCGTCACCGTGAGGATGTAATCGCTGTTTTAGTAGACTTAGGTTTATTATGATATGCAAATCGAATGAGAATTGAATCGGACTTTAAGGATAGAGCAGAGAGATTGAGTCGGAGAGAAAAAGGACGAGATAAGGGAGGAGGCGTTTTGTGCGCTACGGCGAGATTTGATCGGCGACGGTGGAAAGAGTTGCGTCGGCGCCGTTTTGCGAGTGAGAAAAAGAGAGTCTGAGGGAATGAGAAAGTTGAAGCGTCACCTAACTTACCCTAATCCCCAATCTTATTTTATTTCTTTTTATTTTTTTATTTATTATTCAATTATTTGCTTCTAATAAATTCTGAAAAGAAAATAAAAATGGATTAAACAAAACATTCTGGGCCGGATTTCAGTTCACACCCCCCTGTGGCCCATGATACATCGTTTTTGGCATAAGAAAATCTAACAAAATACTCACTTTTGGGCCAGACCTGGGCCCTGCGCCCATGCTATTCAGACCACCAATAATTGCAATTTGCACCCCTTGTTCATACTAGATTCAAGTTTTAATTAGTTTTTCCCATTTCTTTTAGTAATAAAATCACTAATCTTCACTATCATTCTTAGACTTCAATACTAATTTTTGACATATAAAATAATCATAAAAAATATTAGTTTTTAGGCTATTTGTTTTCTAATCTTTTTACTTGACTTGTAATTCAATTCCTCTCATAAAAAATCAACATAAAAAAATAATAGTACTTTTAATTCACTTTTGTGCTATATTTTGGCTTGTTCTATTTCATGCTCTTGTACTATTTTCATGTATCCTACTTGTTGACTTCTAATTGTGACTTTAATTTGCATGCCTCTTTAATCCTAACCTTAGGTAGAAACCATGATAACATTAGGTAGAAATTCCCTTCATGCTTAGGCTAGTTTCTTTTCCTTTTCATCCTTAAAACATCTAATAAATACTTGAATAAAATTCCCCTTAAAAAATACAAAGAAAACACTTAAAACACTAATAATCAAAGTGAAAATTCTTAAAAAGGGAATGGAAGCTTGAACATCCCTTGCTTAAGGGAATGTTCGAGTGCTTGGATCTCCCTTGCTTAAGGGTACCATTCAGGCGTAAGTTCCCAACTTCTAAAAAACACCAACCAAAGAGTAACTCGAGTTTCCCTTGCTTAAGGGATTTCCTCGAAACGCTCAAACTCTCTTCTCTATCTCGCCTCCGAGGCCTTCTTTAATCGGACATGTTATTTCCGCTCCATTCCCAGCTTAAGACTCCAGAGGTCGAGCAGCGGAGTGCGAATGTAACTTCGTCCACTAAAAAACACAAAAACAAACAAAAACTAAAGAGCCGAACTACGGCGCTCTGATTCCTGAAAAGGATACGTAGGCATTGGGTCGCGGGGCCTAAGCGAGCACAACTATTTATAAACCTTATTTTCCCCGTGTTTCTTTTTCTTTCTTTGGCATGCATTCCCTTAGTAATTAAGCTTTAGATTTGTACACCCTTTAGATAGCAACAAACATAGGTGGATACCATCGAGTACGATGGGCGTGAGGGGTGCAAGTACCTTCCCCTTGCGTAACCGACTCCCGTACCCTATCTCTGGTCGAAAGACCTCGTTCTTATTCACCTTAGGTTTTCTGATATTCCTTTCCCGATGGGATAAATATATTGGTGGCGACTCCGTTCACATTTCGCGAGCGTGCGACATCTTCAAACCAGACTTCAAATAAGCCAATAATGTCTCTGTAGCGGTAAAAATGTGACTCGACGCGTTTCACGAATTCGAAGTACAACAGAGTCGCCACCGAACTTTATTTATTCCAAAACGAAAGGGAAAATATCAATAAAACCCACAAATAAAAAGAAATGGATAAGATGGTCATCGCAACCAAATTAGGATTCGGGAGTCGGTTAAGCAAGGGGAAGGTATTAGCACCCCTTACCTCCATCGTACTCGATGGGACCCATTTAGTTAATTCTCGTGATTAATTGTTAGCTTATTATCTACTTGCGTTTATTTATTATATGGAAAGAAGAAAGGAACAAAAAAGGTTTTTTTTTATTGTGCTCGCCAAGACGTTTGTATCTTGTGCCTACGTATTCCCTAGTGCAATGGGAAAGTCAGAGCAATCGTAGTTCGGGGTAAAACTACGAGTTTGTTGGTTGATTTTAGCGAGAGATACTCGATCGCATTCAAACAATACTATGCGCACATGGATAGAGATGGTTTGCATCACTACAAGAATGGATGACTAAATCAAGATTAGAACAAGATTTTGGCCATCATCGCATTCGAGTGGAAAACGTTTGATCTTCACATGTAGAAGTATAATTGCATTTGAATTTTGACTAAGTGTCTGGTTTTATAAAAAAAAAGGTTTTAAAATTGAAAGTGTGTATAAATTGAAGTTGTTTGTTAAGAGAAATCAAACATTTAAACAAAGGCTTAACGGCCATCGCCCAAATGCTCGAAAGAGAAAATTGTACAAGTACGTACAACCCCCTCGTAGGTGATGAAAAAAAGGATGATTTGATAAGTTGAAATTGTTTTGTGAAAGGCGAGATGAATTAGGTTTGAAAGATCTTTTTATGGAATTCAAGCGTTCAAACAAAAGCTTAACGGCCATCGCCTAAACGCTTGAAAGAGCATTAGTTAAATCGAACTTTATGAAGTCTTTAACGGAGTCTACGCACTTAAACAATGGCTTAACGGCCATCGCCTAAACGCTTGAAGAACAACTTGTACAAGTACGTACAAACCCTTCTTCATTATCCATTATTGACTAAAATGATTTGATTAAAAGAAAAGCGTTTTTGTAAAAATAAGAGTGAGTTAAATCAATTTTTAAGAAGTCTTTAATGGAGTTTAAACATCTAAACAAAGGCTTAAAGGCCATCGCCTAAATGCTTAAAGAACAACTTGTACAAGTACGTACAAACCCTTCTTTCCATTATAGATTAAATGATTTGATTAAAAGAAAGTGTTTTGTAAAAAAGGTGAACTAAATCAAGTTTTAAGATCTCTTTAATGGAGTTTAAACATCCAAACAATGGCTTAACGGCCATCGCCTAAACGCTTAAAGAACAACTTGTACAAGTACATACAAACCCTTCTTTCCATTATAGATAAAATGATTTAATTAAAAGAAAGTGTTTTGAAAAAAAAGAAAGGTGAATTAAATCGAGTTTTATGGAACCTTTAATGGAATCCAAATATTCGAATAAAAGCTTAACGACCATCACCCAAATACTTTTAGGACAACTCGTACAAGTACGTACGAACCCTCCTCGATTCATCCATCAAAACTCAAAACTTGAGTTGATTGAAAAGAACTATTTTTGTATCATTTTGAAATATTTTTGATAAATTCTAAACATACAACTAAAAAAGATATTTTTTGGTTTTTTAATAAATCTAATAAATAACATAAACAATAAATATTTTTAATGATATTATAGGAAAATAAATCTAACTTTTAATTAAAAAGGAATTACTTATCATTTTATTTATTAAAGAAAAAAGGAAAGAGATATGAACTTATAAAAAAAAAGGATATCAAAGAGAGGTATATTGGGCCAGTGGGAGGTGTGTGACCCGGATAGGAACATAAAGTCCATAAAAACTAACAAAACAAAAACAAATAAATAAATAAACAACAGTGGACCTGGGCCGGACCGGTTTAATCCGGATTCGAGTCCTTACCTACTAACCAAAATCGGGTTTGACAAACCCTAAACCAAACTCACTCTCCTCTTCATCGTGAAGAAACGGAAAAAAAGAGATTTCTCCCTCTCACACGAATCGCTCTCTCTCTCTCTCTCGACAATGCTCTCAACTATCTCTCTGCGATTTACTCTCAGGATCTCTCTGCGATTTACTCTTAGGATCTCTCTGACGGCTCTCAATCTCGCTGCTCATCTCTGTTCGAACATTCAAACATTTTCGGCCATGAGAGGAGCTCTTAGAGCCCGAACTCACACATCGGGCAAACATATACGAACAACAACAATCCCTAACCAAAACCCTTAATTTCATTCTGAGCAGTGGATACAAGTTACAAAAATAATCAGATGAAAATAAACTATATACAAGACGTATAGAGAACAAAATTCGAACCCAGGTATGCTTTACACTTCTTGATCTTCTTCTTCTCCTTCTGTTTGTTGTTGTCGTGCGGTTGTAGTCTGTGTATGAGCGTGAGGGTGGATTTTGGCAGAGAGTGTTCTTGAAGTTGTTCTAGGCTGAGTTGATGAAGAGGTTAGGGTGAGATTGAGCGTATTTCTGAGTTGTGGTTTTGAGGTGCTTAAGGGTAAGTTTTGTGGTTTGTGAGTTGGTGATAGTGTGTGCTACGGTTTCTGAAGCAGGTTGTGGAGGTTCGAAATCGCCTATGTGTGAATGGTTATGGAGTTTGGTTTAATGGTGAATGGAGAAGGTAAAGTTGCAAAAAACTTGCAGAGGTCTGTTGCTATGGTTATTTGTGTGTTTGGTTGAATGACTCGGTTTGAAGCAGAATTTTTGTAAGTTAATTGTTGCCTTTCCCCCCTTCTATGTTGTTGAATGTCTGTTTATATGGAATAGAAGATTAGGGTTTAGATGAAAATTAGGGGGAAAATTTGATGAGATTTGAACATTTTTGGTTGACTGATTTTGTTGCTTTTTTGTTGCAGGTTAATGTATGGACATATTAGTGAAAATTTTGGCTTCTATCTGCATCAAGGAGCAGCAGGTTTGGACTATTATGGCGCCGCAGCAGCAAGTGGAGCAGAGGCGTGGCATGAACAAAGTGAAGACCTTTTTTTGTTTATTGATTTTGTGTAAATAATAATAATAACAATAATATTTATACTAATAACAATCCTAAAAACTATACTAAAAAATAATAATTAAGATAAATAAAAGAGATTAGAATAAAAGAATAAAAAGATCAAGAAATACAAAAAATGGACTTAAAGACAAATAAGAAAAAATAATTAAATTACTAAAACAAATCTAAGTTAGAAATAAAATATCATAATTTTTTTATTTGAAATGATAATGAATAAAAACTATTAACTATTTTTTATTTATGCAAAATATATGAAGATGCGAGCTATTTTCGTCGACTTTAATAAGTCTATTTTTTTTTAGAATAAGCAGTGATGTAATGATCGAACAACGGACGCGTGCAAAATAAAATATGCGATACGTCCGTATGAATGAAATGTATCGGGCAAAAATTGGGGTGCTACAGTCTCAATCTCAGTATTGAGTTCACCTTTTGGAATGAGAGACATGGACAGTCTCTTCACCTATATCTTCAATCTCCAGTGAGTCTTCTCCTTTGTAGAGTCTAGATTCCACATCTGAAATATCCTCAGTCAGAGTCATCCTTAATCTTGGGCTTTAAACAAGAAGTCTTAAAACAATTCCTTTCATTTTCATCAAATCCCCTGGAAAGGGTCAGCCTCCATCAATTCCTTCAAAGTCAAAACCCCTGGAAAGGGTCAACCTCCATCAATCCTTTCAAATCCAAATTCCCTGGAAAGGGTTAGCTTCCAAAAACAACTTTCATTCAAACCTTCAAAACTCCCCAGTAGAGTCAACCCTCAGTCAGTCTCAATCACTCAAATACATTCCCAAGTAAGGTCAACCTTCAACTATGGGCTTTCATTCATCAATCCCTGCTTAATAAGAGCACAGTCCCCAGAAGGGTCAACCTTTAGTCTCTAAACAACAGAGTAATCCTCAGTAGATTCAGCCACAACCTTGGGCTTTGTACAAGGCAGATATTCCCATCAGAGGCAAAAATCCTACTCATAGGTATTCCCCTATCCAAAGTCAGCCACAACCTTGGGCTTTGTACAAGGCAGATAATAGAGTCTCCACAGTGAGTCATTCCCTATCAAGTAGCCACAACCTTGGGCTTTGTACAAGGCAGATAAACATCATTTCCAGTGTCAAAAGATTCCTAACCTTTAGGATCTTTTCCTCAGTAGTCAGCCACAACCTTGGGCTTTGTACAAGGCAGAAAATAGAGTATCCCTAGGTAGAGTCACCCACAATTCTGGGCTTCGTACAGAACACTAAAATAAACCTTTCGATCAAATAAAATAAACACTCTCCAACTAGAGTCAGCCTCAATTCTGGGCTTCATACAGAACACAAAATCCATTCAATAAAAAATTAATTCCCAGTGGAGTCATCTCCTAGAGTCAATAAAAACCTTTTAAGCCTCAAGCTTGGGCCTCATACAAGCCAGTCAAATTCAAATCTTTCATACAGTAGATAGACATGATTTATCTCTATAGAGAGATATTTCTCCTATTTCACCATATTCAAACAAACAAACATTTCAATTTCAATTTCAAACATTCTCCCATTTAGGACTCTGAAATGCATGCTCTGGCACACTCACCCAGACTTGTACAACTTTCCCTAAACTGGTTGAGAATCTTTCTTTCATTCAAGAGACACGCGACTAGCATACTTGTACACAACCAAGTAAGGTCCCTCTCTAATGAAATCAACTCAGCTTTTCTGTCACTTTAAATGTTTGTGGTGGAATAGTAGAAATACCTCTCTGTAAAGATGACTTCATGTCTCTTTCCTGTAAACAGAGATTTAATTCAAAGCTTCAACCTTGAGCTTCAAGCAAGGCACCCAAAAAAATCAATTCATTTCCCTAATTAGTTCCCTGAACTACAAAAAGCTCTGACTTCCATTAGGGATATGTAGGCATGAGATTCACAAGGAATCTCAGCGAGCTAATCAAAAACCAAAAAATAGTCAGCCCATCTATCTTTCAATTCAATTCAATTCTCTCTCCTAACACAAAGGAGAAACTTTCCCAATCAATTAGCAAACACAAACACATAGACATAGAGAAGGTTCCTGTAGAGTATTACGGATATGTAGGGTGCTTAAAACCTTCCTTATGTATAACCGACCTCCCGGACTCCAAAACTTCCGATCAGGTGAAATCCCCACACCTAGAAAACTCTTAGGGTTTATTTGAGATCTTTTCCCCTTCCTCCTCGTAGGATAATTAAAAAGTTCGTGTGCTATCGTAGGAAGAATTGAAATAAAATTCATCCCACAAGGGTGCCTTTCTCCTTCCAAATTTCGCGTGAAGGGTCCGGCGTGCCGTCCTCCCAAGTGAAACAGGGAGGTAAAAAAAAGACACCACACACACCAACCCGGGCTTAAACGTGCACATTGCACTAGGGCAACACTTCCAAAAACTAACTCGAAAGAGCATTAAAAGAAACTTGAAATCCCTAGAGATAACCAGGGAAGCAGTAAACTCACAGCTAACAACCTAACGATTCGTAGCCGTCAACGGCGGAAAAGCTAGTCTTCTCCACCGTCTACCACTAACAGACCTTTGAGCTTGCTTCTGAAATCATGCTAAAAAAAACCTATCCTAACCACATTCCATGCATCTCTAAGTAATCAAAGAGAAAAAACGGAAAACAAAGGGAAAGAGTGAACTTACGGTTGATATTCTGATGAAGAAGACGACTGTTGGTGATAAAACGGCACGGCGGAAGGTGTGGTCGGCGACGGGAGAAAGAAGCACAGAGAATGAGTTTGAAAAGTTTGAAAAGGAAGGCAGTCCCAAGTATTTATAGGCACCTAAAAGACGTCATCATTAACCCTAGAGGCCTACGGCTAGACTAGCCATCATCACGCATTAAATGCGACACATATCCTAAACTGTTAACTCCCAAGCGACACGCCTCCTAGCTCACGACCTGACCGTCCCTCTCCCTGTAGTTTTGGGGCAACTCTCCTCGGGAGCATCAGGTCCATCTCCCCGGCAGAGCTCCTCTGCCCAACTTCCCTTAAGTCGTGTTTTGGGGCTCCTGTTTTGCATCATTACCTTCCCACGACCAGAAGCAACGACTTGGGGGGCTCCTGTTTTGGACCAGCCCAATTATTCCAATTGGGCCAATCCACTCTTCAGCCCAAAGCATTCTGGTCCATACACACGGTGACCTTCCCCGGCTCTTTCCGGGAAATTCAAGACGCAATCGAGCACGCTGAAGCCTCGTGCTCAGTCGCGGCTAGATATCCGCATTTCCTGGCCTAACACTTCGCACGGGTCCTCGAAAGATGGAGTCCTTTATCACAAAATTGCCCTATAAATAGCCCTCTAACCCTATAGGGCAAGGTAATCATTTTTTCACCCAAAATATCTCACTTTTCTGTTGTACCTTGTTGTCCAAACACTTACTTTAGCATCAAAGTGCCTTGCAGGTACAACCACTTTTTTCTCCTCCAACCGTTCCGGATTTCAAGCTTCACCGTTGCTGGCCACCTATTCTGCTCGGAAACATCACTATATTTATTGGTTTTTTCTATTTTACTTATATTACTTGCATGTGCCCCTTCATTATATTAATATAATTGATATGTTTAGAATGTTAGATTTAAATTCCATTTACTATTTCTGTTCTATTTGTAACATGTCCATCTAATTTTCTAGAGCCCGAACTGTGAGGATCGTCTTACCGACGGCGCTCTCAATTAAATCGTAAAATTTTGGTTAAATTGAGATTATTTTAGGGACTTATTTTTAATATGTTTTTAATTAGAATGTTTACTGCGAATATGTAACTTAAAGATACTAGTTCCGATTCGAAAGAATAAAACCTGTATCCGACTTATATAAAAATCAAATTTAATTATAGGCACGAAATTATATTTTGATTAATTTGTAAAAATAATTATTTTCAAAAAGGAATTTTTAAAGCATAAACGGACACGCGAGAGAGGACGTTTATGCGATTAAAGTCCAGTATTAGACGATGTGAAAGCCGATATTACCTTTAAACTTATTTTTTACCTTAAAATAACTTTTTCGAATAACTAAAAGTAACTAATTTCAAAAATAAAGTTTTACACTTTAACAAGGCTGAACACACGAATGCGACAATATAAATTTTAGGCTAAAACCTGGTTCCGATTATGTGAAAGCAAACGATTCCTTTAAATTAATTATTTTCTTATGAGAAAACATTATCCCAATTTAGTTATAGAATAATACGATTTTCGTACACTTGCGGAGCTGTCATATCTTCATGAACCAATGCAGAGTTTTTTCTTCAATGGCAGAGTTCACGAACCAAACAGAGACTAAGACAAGTTCCCAAAAACAAACTAGAGTTTTTAAATGGTTTATCTCACAACAAAAAATATCAGTTTTCGATGGAAGAATTATTTACACAAGAAAAAAACCACTCTTGATAAATTGAAACTTTTGCCCTCACCTAAAATAATATGTGAGAAAATATGAAAGATTTAGAGAGGTGGTGAGAGAAATGAGAAGTGAGGTTTTTCACGTTTTTTGGATGTGAAAAAGTGATAGAGAAAATCTCAATTTATATACCAAAGCTTGGTGTAAATTTTGAAACAATCCATGGGCCTATCAACTCACTTAATCGATTAGGCACCTCAAATAATTGATTGTTGATTCCCAAAATAAAAAATTTTGATATAGAGTTGTTACCAATCATTAAGATGATTGTTGATGCCCAACATAAAAAGTTTTGATATAGAGTTGTTACCAATCATTAAGAGACTGTCATAATTAATTCCCAAAATAAAAAATTTTGATATAGAGTTGTTACCAATCATTAAGATGATTGTTGATGCCCAACATAAAAAGTTTTGATATAGAGTTGTTACCAATCATTAAGAGACTGTCATAATTAATTATAGATTCGATTAAGTATCATTTAATTAGGCAAAAGATCTAATCGATTAGACAATTAAAAAAAGTATCTTAATCAATTGTGCACTCCCCTAATCAACTTGCAAGGCCCCAAAAACACTTTTTGGTGATTTAATTTAAAAAGTGAGAGTCTTCTAATGTTTTTAGCATGTGTAATTTAGGCATAATGTTTCTATAAATACCCATGTATCTTTACAAGATACTAGTCCCTTAAGACACGTTAGATAAACTTTCACACTTCCTCTCTTTCACACTCTATAGCTTTAAGTATTTGCATCATTATCTTTGACTTTAGCATCACACAAAAAACTTTGAGTCTTCTTGATGAGGCTAGAGATATCTCCATGTTGAATACCATCATCTCATAGTTTGAAAGGTTAAAACTACCGGTGGTCCTTGAAACATAAGTCTCCACTTGAGATTCGTTGGACAACAATGTCAACTTTAAATATATGTCTTACTTGATTCGGGAGGATAGCTTTATCAAACATTTTATGCATCTATAACCGCTTGAGCTATCTTCAACATTTACTTTACTTCAAGTGTTTGTTGGACAAGTAACTCCAAACATAATAGAGAATAATTTTTAGTATTAAAAATTCGTGATTTAAAGGTTTTATTACTTAAAAATTAAAATGTGTTAGTATCCACAAAACTCAGAGAGAAAAGTCATAAGATAATAAAATAAGTAACATAATTTGAAGAGATAGGGTTAGAGAGATGATACATAAGAATTATCCAGAGTCTAATTGTGTCCGTTATAGATTTACTTGAGATTTCGCTATTTGATTATGCAAATAACTTAGAGATTTTCAATGTTGACGATGCCTATAAGAAAGAAAAGGATGATAAAGATAATACAGAAAACGATCACAATCTACCAAACCCTGTACTTCATTGCTTGTAACAAACAAGAAAAAAAATCCATCATGGAAGAAAAAATTATGTATGGTTTGTCATATCTTATGGCTTATTAATATTTCTTATCCTCCAATTTTCAATAGTTTTTATTCTAACATGTTGTAGTCATAGCTGGAAGGCTCTGTCAAAACATTGTGTCTTGTGCTATAAGTTATCTCCAACGACTTTTTCATGGATTTCTATAAAAGAAGTTGAAGATTTAGAGAAATATAACAACATTGCATTTTGACAAGAAAAGAGAAGTTACTCTATCAAAATAAAGAGTACAGGTTAACTTAGAACTTCTTATCAATTGTATATTCTTAGATGTTCTTAGAATTTTATGTATTGTATTTTATTTACACCTCTGATCGTATATCAAGTGTAATTATCATCCTATCAGTATCATTTATTGCTAGATACAATTACAAGCAGTGCTTACAACATCAACCCAAAAATATTTAAGAATATTGATCTCATTAAGCATCATACTCGCAAGTTCCGCTAGAGATCTGTTTTTTTTTTTTTTTTTTTTGAATATATAGCCTTTCATTTAAAAAAATATTTAATTTTAAAATTATTTATAATTAGTGTAAATATAACTTTGGAAATAATAACTTGATTTTAGAAAAATAAATAAACAAAGGTGTTAAAAGGTAAAATTATCCCGAAAAAAATAGTTAATACTAGTAATTTAGAGTTGTCTTATGCTATAGATAGATATTTATTTATTTATTTTCTTTCTACAGCAGGGTTTTACATGAAAATGGAAAAACATGTGTTGTGAAGTTAACCAACGTTACGCAATTTAGCCTTTAAAGTTTAAAACACAAAAGACAAAGCTTTTTCCTATTTCATTGTATCGTGCTTCAAAGCTTCGATCCTTGAAAAACCATGGACACCGTAACTTCCAAACTCTTGTTTCTCTTTTCAACTCTTTGTCTTCTTCATGCCAACGCCACCGACGTTAACTATTGCGGTTATTTCTCTTCCTTTTCGCTTTTTTTTTTCTTTATTTATTTATTTATTTATTCTCTAAGCGTAGTTTGAAGTTTTCAAATTTCGTACCATAAACGGTTTGTTAAATTATTGGGTTTCTTTGGTCGCGATTTTGTTGATATTTTATTGATTTTGGATTTCGTCAGCTAAATTATCGTTCTTCAAAATTGAATGTTTATTTGTTGTTTGTGGGGGTTTTAATAGGTATAATAATAGTTAGAGTTGAATTAATAATTGAGTTGTTTTGATAACTGGAATTGACTTAATAAATAAGTTATTTTAAGTGTAGATTCTCTTAAAATAGTTAATTGTGAATGATTCTTCCATTTCATTAATTAATTTTGGGATTTGTAAGGTCTGAAGTTTGAATTCCGCTAGGTAATAATAATTTATATGATGTACTAATCTATGTTTTACTGATTTTAAATGGTCCTCTGCTAGTGGACGGTGGGATTGATCCCCCTAGGTGCTAAACCCCTATACATGCCCCCTAGGGAGCGGTGGGATTGATCCTCCTAGTGCTTAACAATCCTTGTGATGAGCTAGTCTATAATAGCTGTTTTGGTTTTAAAGGGGCCCCCGCTACTGGACACTGAAATTAATCGTGCTGGGTGCTAACAATCTTTGTGATGGGCTAGTCCATATAGAGCTTTGCTCTGTCTTTAAAGGGGCCTGCCGCTAGTGGACAGTGAGATTGATCCTGCTAGGAGCTATCAATCCTTGTGACGGACTAGTCCACACAGAGCTTTGTTCTAGCTTTAAATTGGCCCCCTACTAGTGGACGGTGGGTTGATCCCCTTGAGTTAGTTGGTCAGTCGGTCGGTCGCAAGACTGTATACCAAATTTAAAAAATAAAAAAAATAAAATTGGGATTTGTATTTGGCGTTTGCAAAAATTAGGGATTATTTTGACTGACACTTGCCATTTGGAGAACCATTGTGTATGTTAACTGGTTTTACAATTTAATGAATCAATTTAAACTGTTTTGTTTTATCTCTGTTGCTTTTATTGAATGCTAAATTATATTACCTGATTATTATGTATATATGCCACAGATAAGAAAGCAAACTATGCTGTTGAGGTTAAAGGAGTTCAAATATCTCCTAATCCCATTGCAAGAGGCCACCCTGCTACATTCACCATTGATGCAGCTACAAGTACTCCTTAACTTCACATGTTTTTCTTATCTTACTGTGCTTCCTTTCTTTTGTTTTTCAAATTTTTATTCTTATATTCCATTTTCATGCTATTGGTGTCTCTTTAAGTACATGTATGCTTATGCTATTTTTACTCTTTTATTTGTTTACTCTAAACATGGTAAGTAATATTGTTGGAATTTTAGTGTGTTTATGTCATAGTGGTAGTGATGCATTCTTTGTAGAAATAGATGAGATTTTGATGAATAATGTGTTGGCCATCTTTTCTCTAATCCAATCGTTTCATGACCTAGGTCAAGAGCTACCAGGAGGGAAACTAGTGATTGATGTGTCGTATTTTGGATGGCACGTATATAGCGAGACCGATGACCTTTGTGGAGAATCATCTTGCCCTATTTCAATTGGTGATTTTGTGCTTTCTCATTCACAAGTTTTACCTGGAATCGCCCCACCTGTAAGTCAATGTTATTATTTTCATTCCTTAAAGAGATTGTGTTTGTGCGTGCATACATTTTTGGGCAATATGAATATCTATAATATGTTAGTAATAGTATAAACTTGCATTTGATCGAAAATCCTCCATGCTAAATTATGGGCCTTATGGCATTTAGATATGTATATTGCTTATTGTTATGAAGGAATCTCATGAAAATACATAGAAGGAAGTAACACTACAAATAATAATCACCCGCTTTTCTACATACGGTTGGCCAGAATCTGATTGGTCAAATGTCTTATTTTCATGTATTCTTCGCTTTCTTGTAGAAACCCTTTCGTAAGAAATAGCAATTCTCTTTAGATATCTTAAGAAAGGGATTGTCATTTATGATGACACAACTGTTATGTCTGTTATCTTTTTTCAACTTGTAGCTCTTAACATATATTGCAATTACAGGGTTCATACTCGTTGAAGATGAAGCTATTCGATGGAAACAAGAACGAGTTGACTTGCTTTACATTTGGTTTCAGTATTGGGTTTGGTTCTTCTGTGGCTGATATGTAATTGAAATTGGTCATTGATATCGACGTTCAGATGCATATAAGTTAGTTTTACAAACTGTAAACCACCCTTATAATACGGAGTTCCTTGTATTATATAATCCAGCACGACCGGCATGTGGATTAAGAATAATAAAACATGTGATGTAATTGCTGAGATTACATAATACAAGCTACAAGCTTCTTTCTTTATTTTGTTATTGTCTGATTATGCTTGGCAGACAGTGTATGTTTGTCTATTCTATAAGAGTGTTAATGCGATGTATGGATATAATCCTTTCTGTGTCACATACATTTAGGTTAACATGATGTGTCAACATCAATGTTCTAAAAACCAAACGTGACAATGAAACTGCGATCGAACTGATAAAATGTCTGAATCGTATTAAAGTTCGGTTTAAAGCTCAACCGATGCAACAATCTGATTCGATTTTTAAAACATTGGTCCACGTTTCTACTTGAGGGTAGGAATGAATATGTTTTTTCATCATCATATAAGATAAAAATTATGATACCAGGTTTGTGGTTTGTGTAAGATTGATGCAGGAAGCATAGAAAAGTTAGTATGTAATAATGAAATTAAGTATCTAGTACCAAAATCTTGTTCTGTGGAGGAGTGATGCAGGAAGTATTGAAAAGTTTATGCATAGATTAACATTCATGTCCTCAAATTTTTAGAGGTCCTGTGTAGATTAATATCGGTTTAACCATGGTAAAATAAATAGAAGTCTTATTTAAATACGATATAACTTTGATAAATATTTTGTTATGTCCTATTTAGTCAAAGTTTAACCGTGATAAATTTAAGACTCTGTGCAATAGTCTGTCTGACATGTCATCAAAGACGGCTCTGATCTTAGCAGAGATAAATTGGAACTTATAGTATTCATTCTAAAACTATGTTTATTCATTTTATTTTATTGAATATCTAGTTTGAATAAAACATGTAAATCTATAACTTTGTTTCCCTACTAATTTTGTCTCCTCACATGTACACAAATGACAAAGGATAGTACATTAATCATGTGTCATGACCATGAGAGCACTTTCTCTTTCATGCCAGATATCATATGTGGTCCTAGAACCAAAGGCACTTACATAGAGTGGTACCAAATTAACTGAACCATGTGCAGGATTGGTATTTAGGCTGGCAATGTGGCATGTGAAAAACTTCTCTGACCCCAATATGAGTTGTAATGTATATATCCAGAGTGTATTGAAAATGGATTTGTTAAATGCCCCATTTGCTGCTAAAAACTTGCCTTATTAAGTATATCTAAGTCCATGTTATAGCTACATCCATCCTCCTAATATGTTCATTCTTCATTTTGTCTTCAATTTCTTGGTTCCCATGTAACATAGTTTCTAATCTATGATTTATCTGATTCTTCTCACTAGTGTCTTTAGAAATACCCCAAAAATATCATTCAAGTTAATTTGGCATGATATTTAGGCCTCAACGTAAATTTTTCTTGTTTTATGAATATCATCCACGCGAATGGTAGATATTAATCTCTCAAATCGGAAAAAGTCATAAAAAACGGCAAATATCTCTCTTAAATGATTTAACACGGTTGTGTGTTTATAATTGAATTGAATCTGAGGCTTATGATTAATTTGAAAGATATCATTATCATCTCATTCAAATACTATTTGACTTTTGATTAATTTAAAAGAGACTATTAGCATCTCTTTCATTCAAATACTTATGTATATATTTTTTTTTTTTATAAATACTTACCAAAACACAAATTAAGCAAATGATATTTATTATAATAGCTTTTTTTTTAATAACTAATACTCTATCATTAAAGTATATAAAAAAACTATACTCTATCATTAAAGTTTACTAGTCTATCATTTGCAAAATATAATTGATTTATAAAATAATATTTATTGCAGTTTAAATAGATCTAATATCTTAATCATTTTATATATATATATATATATATATATATATATATATATATATATATATATATATATATATATATATATATATTCTGGACTAGGCCGACACTCGGCCCAAAACATGGTCCAAGGTCCAATCCAGCGCATAACCCACTGTCGGACAGGGCCTAACTCAACACGCCCGACAGAGAAGCTCAATAAGACGGTCCAAGCAGATGCGAGGGCACTTACTCGTACCCCACAAGCAACTACCCTCCTGGCGCGTGTCGACAACACATCCTCGTAAGATTTGTCGCCAACGCCTCTTTGAATACTACGGAGTCATCTTGCCCCAAAAAGACCGCGTCTTCCACTTCTCAGGAATTTCGGAGCAGTTAAACCAGGTTGAAGATCACGTGCTTGTTTCCACTACACAGGTAGACCCTGAAAGTCTCTATTTTGGCCTACACATCTAGCCCAATATGGAGACCTCGACCCAATGAATACTCTCTTTCATTAGAGAGTCGGGTATTCATCATTCTTACTCTTACTCTCTTGTTCTTGCACTCTATTTTACTCTCTGTCTTATTTTGACATTGGAGTACCATGCAGGTACTCTCGCATTTATTTTCAGAAGTCCAACAAATTGATAAAAAAATAAGTAATATACTTTCAAATTTATATGTATTCTTAAAGAAAAGAGCTAGCACATTTGGTTTCACTTGTGAAATTCACAAATGTCATATTTCACTGTCAAACTAGTTGTCTTTATGTTTAGCCCCTTATAAATGTCTCTCTATAAAAATTACGTTATGCAAACGTCTAGCCACAAGTAACATTGTCATCCGATGGATTTTGATAGAAAACAGAGACACGGTTTGCGTTTTCTGCTCCTTAGAAATCGAATCTTTGAACCATCTATTTCTTTCATGTCCTTTCTCAAGAATTGTTTGGAGCAAAATTTCTTCTTGGTTTGGGATCGATCCGGTGGTGGCTGTTGGCGTTGTGGACCATATGTTGGCCTTTTGTCGCTTGTTTAACGGTAAAATTCCTCCTAGAAAGAATCTGATTTTCTGGTTGGCCACATGTTGGGCTCTTTGGTGTGTGCGTAATGATATTCTATTCAACTCCGCCTTTTCAACGAGGGCGAAATCGTGCATAAGATCAAGTTACTTTCTTGATTTTGGAACGTTATTGGTTCCAAATTTATTTTTGGGCTCAGTGTCCTTTGGAAGCTTTGAACTCCTCCTTTTGTATTACCCATAGGTGAGTACCCTTTGTAGTCAGTTTCGTTATAATACTACATTGTTTATAAAAAATAAATAAAAAAACACTGTCCATGTTTGTTAAACGTAATTTATATTCTGTCAATGAAAAATAAATGATATAAACAAAATATTTAGATTATATTACTATAAAAATTTATTTCATTTTCTATAAATAAACTTCTAAAAGTATAGGTGGTGATTGACCCGACCAAAGCTCCATATCACTGGATTGTTAAGGATTTAATTTGTATGTAACTGTGCAAAAATATTTCTTTACAATTTTTCACATCGACAATTTATAACAATTAATCTAAACAAATTTATTTTATTAAACGTTTGAAAACGCAAAAAAATTTAAACACGAATCTCGTTAAGAAAACTCATTTTTAATAAAAAAAAAACACTTTGCAAGTGAAGTTAGATCATAATTATATTTGCAAACTTTAATTCAACGACACTAAATATAATTTTAAAATTTTAAATGTTTGGTGTTGAAAAACTGTTGGTAAAAAGAATAAAATATTTTTGTAGAAGTACATAAGAGGGGTAGGTGAAAATTTGAAAAATGAATTGTGGAGCTACCATTGCTCCACTAAAAAATATACAAATCATTATAAAATACTTTTTCACAAAAGTAGTTGCATATGTGAACAAATATTTTTTTATTTTGTAGTGGTGAAATTCAACTTTTCAATATAAAAATCAAACATGTAACATCTCAATCGGTACAAAGTATTCGAATAGAATCACAATCATGCTATTATTCTCGTGGCATGTTATTGATCTTTTGAATGGTAAATTTAGAATATGAAAATAGGAAACAATTAAAAATGTGAGTAATGCCTATATATTTTAGGAGTACTTTTCTCTATATGTTTATAAAAATCCAAAGTGTAATCCAAGAATATGCTATCTGCTCTAATAAATCATAAGAAAGCATCAAATCTTGTAGCTACAATTCCATTGGCATAGTTTTTCAATACTAAATAGAACCTTATTAAGGAGTACAATTGGGGTTAAATGTATTACATTGAGCTTGATTAGTCACATGCATTACATTAGACTAAAAAAAAAAATAGATTTTTAAAAATAGATTTTAAAAGAAGAAAAAAAACATGTTTTTAAGATTGTGATAAATCAAAAAGAAGAAAAGTAATAAAATGTTGACGGAAGACGTCAGAGTCGCGGGAACGGTTCTATGAGTTGTGGCCAACAGCGGCCCTAGGAATTGTGATGGTGGCGATTTGTGGTACTGTTGGAGCCTGCAGAGGCGGTGGCTAGGCATTCGAGGCGGTCTAGTGTTTGGCGACAGGGGTCTGAGTAGCGGTATGAGTCGAGTTCGACAGATAGTTTGGGTCTAATTTAGGTGGCTCACATGAATCAGGCTTGGTTGTTTCAGCTCACAAATATGTTCTTTAATGAGTTGTATTTTTATCATGTTAAGGACTTGTTAGGTTTCAACAATTATAAATATGTATCTCTAACATACTTGTCTTTATGGTCTTAAAAACTTTAAAACTATTAACAAATTCCCTAACCTTGTTTGAGTTTTCATAACACATTTAACAAAAGTTTAAGAAAATTAAAATCACTTGAAATGCTTTTACTATGCAGCCATCAACAAAGTTGAAATGATATTAGACAATATTAGTCTGATTCCTCCACATGATGATACCTATAAAATTATTTAATGAATTTCACTCATTAAAGATAAATGAGTAGGATGTTGAATGTACGAATTCGTGTTTCTATAACTAAATATTCTTTCACAGCTATCAATTAAATTGACTTAATAAAACTTGAGTTTATATCTCTTGATAACACTTTTCAATAAATGAGAATGATTTATTTCCATTTTAACCGCTATATAAACCTTATTTACATTAGTTGTTTAGGGTTTAAGATTCTATCATAAGAAGACTAATCTTCAAATTTATCTACATCCCTACCATTTGAGTTATCTTAATAGAACTTGAGTTTACATGTTTTAGGGACACTTTTTCATAAATAAAAGTGGTTTATGTCTATCTTAACCATTCTATGAACCTTACATAAAAAAGACTAATCTTCAAGTATGACGTTAGGTTATATTTGAAAGGGGAAAAGAAGTTACTTGTAGTTAAGTATAAGAGAAAATTGAGTATAAAGGCACTTAATTCCAACTTGTGAAAATATATTCCAATGATTTATTTCTTTGCTAAAAATACATCATATGTTGAAACTAGACACCAAAACCGACAAAACATGTACATAGGATTTCATAAAAATGGGGTCCCAACTTTGAAACAAGAACATGATTAATTCCACTTTTAACAACTAATGTTACCACTTGGATCTCATTAGGGTTTGAAGAAGTAAAAATAATTTCATGGAAATAGACAAATAGTTAATAAGAACAATTCCAATATATATTTTTCATTATTTAAAATGTTGCCTTTCTTGTCTTCGATGTTATCACTTCATAGAGAAGTCTTCTTGTGGAAACAAGTTGGCATTTTTTTTTTTTTTTTGGTATTTCCTCAAATTTTCTATTGCCCCACTTGTTTTTTTTTCTTTTTTTCAAACTAGGTTATATTGATAGAGAGTACTAAGGATACTCCAACTCAGGGAAAAGGCCAAAAAAGAAAATTACAAAACCAATAGAAACTTAAACAAGATAGTACAAGGGGTCTTTGCAAAAGTTGTAAAAATTGCTATTGGTATTATTGCCCCACTTGTTAAGGCAATTTTAAATGAGCATAAGCTTCTTTTTATATCTAAATATAAACATATAGTCAATGGTTTCTTATTAAAAAAAAAAGTCAATATTATTATTATTACTATTATTATTATTATTATTATTATTATTATTATTATTATTATTATATGAATGTTCACAATGCAGTTTGTATCGGTAAGATAAAATTCATCTGGTTTAAACATAAATTTATTTACAATTCGATTTAATTTTAGATGATTAGTTAAAAATCCAACCTGCCATACAATTTGATTTAGATGAATTTTTAGATATTCAAATTACAAATTATAATAATTATTGTATTAATATTAATATTATAAAAATACTGTATTTTGAAATAATATATAATATATAATATTAAAAAATAAAATTATAAAATTAAAATAAACTATTATATTAAAAATAAATAAAATTATAAAAGTAAATAGATAAATTAAACTAATAAATGTAATAATAAAATAAATTAAATTATATATATATATATATATATATATATATATATATATATATATATATATATATATATATATATATATATATATATATATATATATATAAGGAATATATGATTTTAGACTGAACTATTTTCATTCCATTACTCTTTGATAACTGCCCATTTCTACAACTTTATTTATTCTTCAATTTATTCAATTTTTTAAAATTATGATAAGATATCTTACAAATAAAAATAAATATGTATAAAAATACATGCATTTAAAATCTTATCCAAAGTCTATCCTAATGAACCGTTTTCATTAAAAAAAATCCTAACACAGAAAAATAATCTATTTTTTACTATTTTTCCAATTTTTATTAAGTTAATTTGTAAGTTTTATTTTAACACAGCTAGATTTTTATACATTTTAAAACTACTAATTAATAATTATACAGAGATATCACATGCTGGTATCAGATGCTAGATGTTGTGATGCATATTCGAACACGCAACATTTCATTTTGCAGAGACGTATATTTAAACATGTAGCTCTCACTTATTCATATTGTAGAATTTTAACCGACAACATACCACTTATTCATAATGTAGAGAGAGTGTTCGAGAACGTCTCTGTATGGTTTATCGGTTCCAAGTTGCGATTAAAGTAAAAGGGTAGAATTTGAGCCACTAAACTTTACAAAAAAAAAACATGAATAAAAAATAAATGTATTTAGTCAAACACACTTTAATAATTAAGACTAAGTATGAATTATGATGTGTCCATTACTTTTGTTTCAAAGTGAGTACTCTCCATCTAATCATTATCAAAAATTTATTTTCAAAATTTATTAAAGATCAAACATATTGATTATTTCATAAATCTTAAAAAAAGAATTATTTAGCTTTAAATCTATCTTGACCTGTAGTAGTTTTATAGATAACAACAATAAAAAGTAAACTTTTGAAATCAGACTACAAAAAAGGAAAATGCAAAAATCTGCCAAAGTTAAAAAGCCAATTCATACATCTTCTTCCTTTATGTTAGGATCCAAAAGTTTGAGAGTTCAGATGAAAAAGCAAAATTACAGATAAATTTACATGACACACTTCCCTAGACAGAACACATAACCACCTCACTTCACTCTCTCATTTACCATCAAAAGTTCAAATCATCCTCCTTTTGTTAATTTCACTTCAAATCAGAAAAGTTACAAAAAAAAAAAAAACACTTACATAGTAAAAAAGACTAGTTAGAGTAAAACTGCTTTTTCCTTAATTTCACAGTAAGATTATGTGTTAACCTCAGTTACTGCAAGAGAAGAAGATTCTTCACAAGACTGCAACAACAATTGAGTATAGTGAAACTCAATTTGTAGCCTATGATGAAGTGGAGTTGTTGATATTAAACCTTTCTTAACATCTGCTTGTAATTCTCTAATAGGGATAGCTGCTAAGAAACTTTTTATGTATTCTTTGCATGCTTCTTTCCCTCGGCACACGACCTCGTCTTCGTCTTGCTCGTTTTTCGGTGATTCTTCTGTCTCTTCTACAGACTCCGACGACTCTTTGCTGTTGATTTGCTGAATCTGCCTGTCGTTGTTCTCTAATACGTCTGCGACAGTTTGTTGGTCGACGGTTGTGGTTGCGTTTTCGTCTGATGGATGAGGGACGTCTGGCATTTTGTAAATTGCGGTGTTTCTGTCGAATTTCAAGATGTATGCTTGATTGCATCCTTCGTAGAGCCTCTCGCCGAGAGTGTCGATGATGAAGTAAGCATCGACTTCGACTTTGAGGATGAAGAAATGGTCGTTCCAGCTGATGATAAAAATTCGGGGTTCTGTGTTAGTGGTGGAGTCGTGTTCGGTGTTACTAATTTCATCCCAAATGTTATCGAAAGACATTGCTCCGTGTAGAAAATCGAACCTTCCCTCGTCCATTCCCTCTGGTTGAAAGAAACCGATGAAGGACTTTTCAGGAACTACGGAAAGTGGGCGGATTTTGGCTTGGACGACTGTTTCGAGATCGAAATGTTTGTCGGGGAATCGTTCCCTGTATGTCTGATTTTCACATAAGTTTCTCCATTCTAATGAGCCGTCTCGAATTAAACTGTCAAACTGGGACTTTATTGGCATGAGATCACGGTTGTTTTGGAACCAATCGGCTATTACTGCAACCAGAGCTGTACAAGCACTCTCACCCGCTGCTCGTTCACTTCTCTGGTCAATTGAGGCGAAGAAGACTTGTGTCTGAAGTTTCATGTGGCCATCACGGCTCATTACTTCTTTCTGCTCCCAACTGCCAACCGCAAAATTGTCATCGCCAAATTCAGACACTGAAGTTCGATTTGCGCCTGATTCGTCTTCATTTTTCTGTGACTGGAATACAGTTTCAAACTTAAGTACTGATAAGCATAACAGCAGTATGCAAATTCAATCATGAAAAACAATGAAAAGGAACAGGTTCTTACCCTATGTGAAATAGATTCATCAGAAGAACTAAGCTGCCGGCGATCGAAATCAATGTCATCACCACCTTCTTCTCCGTACGCCTTCTTTAGCAATGGTTCTCCTTTAGTTTTAGGAGATCTGAAACTCAACTTTCTCTTCCTCCAAGGCAATAAGCTACGCCTTGAACTTTGCGCTACATAAGGCTCGGAGGACGAAACAGCCGACTCCTCTTTCGGCAAACTCCCAACATCTGATTTGTGATTGCTGTAGTAAACCCAATCCTCATCATCGCCCTTCACCCTCATGCTGGAATAAAACGACCCACCAGCGTTTGCGAAGGCTAGTTTTCCATAACTGAACGACTTCCTCACAGTTGAATCCTCCTTCACCTCTTCCGAATGCGAATCGCCTTCCTCAAAATCATCAAGGGAGTCAGAGTCAAAAGGGTAATTATACTCACCATCCTCACTCCTGGCAGAGTAATTTCCCTCACTCCCTTCTTCCTCGCGGCTCGGTTTCCTTGATTTCCTCGTCGATACAAACTCGGTCAAAATCTTCACCTTTCTAAGACCAGCTTTAATGGTGGAAATCTCGTCTTTCTCCGACAAGCTAGCTTCTCCTGACTGAGACAAAGGTGATTGAACCGGCACTATTGACTTATGAACAAGCTCACTATTCTCTTGAGCCACTCTTAGCTCCACCAAGCTGATTGATATCTGCACACAGTCAACAACATTTATGATAAATTGATAACAAATACAAAAACAAAACAACAAAAGAATATTCCATTTATTTAGTCTCTAAAGTATATCACTATCATTAAACTTTTTTCTACTAATCCAAAGGGACCAATCCCACCGTCCACTAGCATGGGCCACTTAAAAGTAAAAGCAAAATTCTATATAGACCGACCCAACACAGAGATTGTTAGCACATAGCAGGAATTGAACCTAAGACCTTAAGAAGAACCTAAGTTGTCACCATCAGACCAACCAACCACTCTCAAAACCCAAGTCTTCACCAATAAGCCAACCACTGAGGTCAACCTTTGGGGGCGACCACTCTCAAAACCCAAGTCTTCACCATCAGACCAACCGCCTGGATTTTCACTCTATCATTAATCAAGTCATCACCAACCGCCTATGATTTCACTCTATCATTAATTAAGTCTCTAAATTTCATATACTTTAGGGACTAAATTGGAAATAGAATTATACATCATGAATCATGACTAAATTAATGGTTTATCAAGTGTCAATTTCAAGTCACAAGAAAACCCATCCCTGTGCAAATTGGTGGCATAAAAAGATAAACAAAAGTAGGTCAAACCAAAATTGTAGATGAAAAGTTGTTGAGAACATACAGTGAGTGAAAGAGAAGGCTCAACAGAAGAACCACCAGGAAGTGTAAGCGGAATACTCAAATCAAAATCTTTCTGATCAACCACAGATGCAAACTCAGCAAGATTCAAAGAACCTGTTCCCACCACAGGAACCTTACTCTTTGACCTCTGATTCAAACCCTGCAACACAAAATCAATTCAAATCCAATTCATAAAAAAAAAATCCAAAATTTATCACAATTCACAAGTTAAAGATTCAATTTTTCATAGATTATAACGTTCTATGAATGAATAAAACAAAAGGGGTTCAAGAAAATACGTTGAAAACAGTGAAAGCGATCTCCCAAGGATGAAAGGCATTGTCTTTATTAGAAGAAAGACTAACAAAGCTATGAAACTCTTCATCCCACAAAACGACACCGTTTTCATCTTCTTGAACACGGTGAGCCTGAGCCTCGCCGGTGAAATTTCTGACAACGGCGTTCCTCCGAAGAGAGCTCAGAGCAAGTTTAGGACCCTTCCAACGAATTTCAACGGCGAATGTACTCTCCGGCGACAGATCGGTGCCGCGGAGAGTTCTGACGAGGAGTTTAACCTCGTACTTTTTCGAAACTGGAGGTGGCCACGGTCTCCATTTCATCATCTTGACGACCATGATAACGCGTTGTTGTGGTGGTGGTGGTTGAGAAAAGGGACAAGAAGAGGAAGAAGAAAAAGAAGAAGAAGAGAGGAAAGCGAGTTGGGAAGAGAAACAAAACAACTACGGATCTTACGAAAGGATTCGTGTGTGTCTTGTGTTTTTATACTAACGCCGTTTTATTGTAATTACCGTTTTCTCTTTCTTTTCTTTTTTGAATTTTCTTTAATATATAATATCTGCTGCTTCGCTGTCATAAAAAAAAGAAATACTAACATTCATAAGTATTTGACCAAAAAAAGAAAAAAAAAAACATTAATAATTTAAATAAATAAAATTTAAATATGGGATTTGGATTTTGGATTTTTTTGACATTTGGGATTTTATGTCTGACTTTTATTTTTTTATTTTTTTTAAATTTATTTTCTCTCACATTTATTTCTATTTTAGATGTCATCTCTTATATTTTATCTCGTTTTAAAATAATTTATTTGTCTAGAAGGTGAAAGATCCTTTATCCATAAATAAATTAAAAGATATAATATAGTAGTCATTTATCATTATTTTTATTAAATATTAAATTTTATATTTAATTATAATTTTGATCTTCTATTTAATTATTATTAGATTCATAAGTATTTGAACAAAAAAACACATTAATAATTATAAAATAAATAAATAATTTTTAAATATGGGATTTGGTTTGAATTTTTTTTTTTTTTTTACATTTGGGATTTAGATGTTTAACATTTATTTTGTTTTCTTTCTTCTCTTATTTTTTATTTTAAATGTAATAGAAAGAGAGAAAGAGATATTCATTGATTCTCTGAAATTTGTTATTAATCAAAAGTTAGTTACAAAGTGTAACAACCTTGGTTTTTATATTACAAAGAGTGACCTGCTATAGCAGGTTATGGATGCTGACAGGTGTCAGTCATCCTTACAATGTAACAACAATAACAGTCTACTAACTGCATCTAATACCCCCCCCCCCCCCCACAAACTCAGGAGGTGGTAACAACTCTGAGTTTGTGTCTAAGCTCCAAAAACGTGGTAGATGCCAGTGGTTTTGTAAGGACATCAGCAATCTGATCAGTCCCAGGAATGTGGAGTACAGAAATCCTCTTGGCAAGGACCTTCTCCCTGACAAAAAACAGGTCAATTTCCATATGCTTGGTTTTAGAGTGCATGATGGGGTTATGAGCAAGCAGGACAGCTGAGAGATTATCACAGAGCACAACTGGTGGCTTAGTGGCTATGTGGAGTTCTTGCAACAAAGTTTGAATCCAAAGTAAGTCAGCAATAGCAAGAGCAAGAGATCTATACTCAGATTCAGTACTAGAACGAGCCACAACCAGTTGCTTCTTAGACCACCAAGTGATGAGGTTATCACCAAAGTATATAGCAGCACCTGAAGTACTTCTTCTATCATCAGGGTCAGAGGCCCAGTCAGCATCACAAAATACTTTAAGAGTAGGAGGAGCAGCAGGAGACAAGGGAGAGAGACACAAACCATGACTAATGGTGCCCTTGAGGTACCTCAATATCCTTTTCACAGCAATCCAGTGAGTCTCCAAGGGATGAGACATAAACTGGCACACTTTGTTGACTGCATAGGCAAGTTCAGGTCTAGTAATTGTGGCATATTGTAAAGCACCTACCACAGACCTGTAGAAGAAGGGATCAGAGAGGGCAGCAGACCCAGTTTTAGTGAGTTTACAAGTGGACTGCATAGGAGTGCTCACAGGAGAAGCTTCTAACATATTAGTTCTTTGAAGCAAATCTCTAATGTACTTAGACTGAGTAAGAATTAAGGAACCATTGGCAGCAGGTTTAACTTCAATGCCAAGAAAATAGTCCAAATCACCCAAAAACTTAAGGGAGAAGGCCTGATTCAGTTGAGAAACTATAGAGGAAATAAGGGATGCAGAGCTGCCAGTGATGATTATATCATCAACATAAACAAGAAGGTATATGGTATGACCATTAGCCAAGTAAGTGAACAAAGAAAGATCACATTTACTAGGCTTGAAGTGTAGAGCAATAAGAGCCTGCTGCAGTTTCTCAAACCATTGCCTAGGAGCTTGCTTGAGCCCATAGATAGCTTTATGTAGCTTACAGACAAGAGTAGAATCTTTGTCTGCAAACCCTTGAGGTTGTTGCATGTACACCTCTTCAGCCAACACACCATTGAGGAATGCATTATTTACATCCAGCTGCTTGATAGGCCAGTGATGAGTGAGGTCAATGGTGAGTATGAGTCTGACAGTCACAGGTTTAACCACAGGAGAGAAGGTTTTTGTGAAATCAAAACCATGTTGCTGATGAAAACCCTTAGCAACCAACCTGGCATTGAACTTATTGACACTGCCATCAGGATTCTCTTTGACCCTGAAAACCCATTTACACCCTATAGCTTGTCTGTCAGAGGGAAGAGGAACAAGAGACCAAGTCTTGTTGGCAAGGAGAGCATCATATTCTGCTTGCATAGCAGAGTGCCAGTGAGGAGTGGACAAGGCCTGTTTCACAGTTTTAGGCTCAACATGGGTTAGAAGCAGTTTTGGTTGTAATCTAGGTTGAATAAAACCAGACTTGGCTCTAGTGGTCATGCTGTGCTGATTAACAGGGACAACTGGGACAGGAACAACCAAAGGAGGGATGTTAGGAAGATTATCAGTGGAAGGAGAGGACTGAGAGGAGACACTACTACTGGAGGAAGGAGTGGAACCAGAAGAGGAGTGAGACTGACCAGACATGGAAGATGAAGATGAGGACTCAGAATTATTAGAGGAAGTGTTAGAAGTTGGAGTGGGAGATAAGGAAGGAACAGGTGTAGGAGCAGAATTATGAAAAGGGAGAGCAGAGAGAGTAACACCTGTAGGTGCAGAAACAGGAGCAACAGTTTTGGAGAAAAGCTCATGAAAGGGGAATTTGGCCTCATTGAATATAACATCCTTAGAGATGTATAACCTGCCAGTAGGGGAAAGACACCTGTACCCTTTGTGAGAAGGAGAATAACCAAGAAAAATACACTCTTGAGACCTAAAATCCAACTTGTGAGAATTGTAAGGTCTAAGCAAGGGAAAGCAAGAGCAGCCAAAGACCTTAAGGAACTTGTAATCAGGGGACAGATGGAACAGAAGCTGAAATGGAATTTGAAAATTGATGGAGGCTGAAGGCAACCTATTAATAAGGTACACAGTTGTAGGGAAGGCATAATCCCAGTAAGAAATGGGAATAGAAGCTTGGCTGAGAAGGGTGAGACCAAGATCAACTATATGCCTATGTTTTCTCTCCACAACACCATTTTGATGGTGAGTGTGAGGGCAAATCAACCTATGCACAATGCCAAGCTCAGTGAGATAAGAAGTAAATGGTCTGAATTCTCCTCCCCAATCAGATTGAACACACTTAATAGGATAGCCTAGTTGTAATTTAACCATAGATTTAAACTGTTTGAAAATAGGTAATGCTTCAGATTTGGATTTAAGTAAGTAGATCCAAGTAAACTTTGAGAAAGCATCAACAAATGAAATATAATAATGATACCCCATGGCAGAAGGACCAGGAGAAGGTCCCCATAGGTCACAGTAAACAAGTTCAAGAGGTGTAGTGTAGGTGGTGTGTGAGGCAGCAGAGTGTAAACGATGTGCTTTTCCCATACAACAAGCAGTACAGAATAAAGAATGGTCTTTATTGGAAAAAGGAATGTTACAACTTTGTAAAACAAGTTTCAAAGTCTGAAGATTAGGATGCCCTAATCTAAGATGCCATATATTAGGCAAACCTGAATCAACACTAGAAGACTTAGTGCTAGATACATCAGAATTATTTGCAGAAAAACAGGGAAAAAGACTAGCTGACTTGGCAGAATTGAACAACTGAATATGAGGAAATTCATAGAGACCATCACTTCCAATAGACCCTTGAAGAAGCACATCATTGGTGACCTGAGATTTAACATAACAAGTATCAGCATTGAACAGGAAATAGACATTGTTATCCCTACAAAACTTACTAACACTCATGAGATTTTTAGTAATGGAAGGTACAAGCAACAAATTCTTGAGTGTTAGAGGTGTGTGTGGTTGATAAGGAGAAGGAAAAGAACAAGAGTCAGCTGACTGAATTGGCAAACCTTGTCCATTCCCTATGAAGATTTGCTCATGACCTTCAAAAGGAGTGAGTTGCTGCAAGTTTTTGGCATCACTAGTGACATGGTAGGAAGCTCCTGAATCAGGGAACCAACCTGAAGATCCTGAGGGAGCAGCATTAGCAACAAATGTACTAGGAGCAAGCATCATAGGAGCAGCCATTTTAGCAGGTCCAGGAGCTCTAGTCCAGACATGAGTAGCTGGAGTTGATCAAGCAACAGGTGCAGAAGGATAGTAGGTACCAGGCATAGGTGCTTGCTGAGGCTGCTGAACTTGAGGATAGCCAGCAGATTGTTGAGGCTGGAACTGCTGATTGTACCGATGCCAACAATTTAAAGCAGTGTGACCTACTTTGAAGCAAACCTGGCATTGAACATTGGAATTACGACCACCACGACCTCTACCAAAACGACCACCTCCTCTACCAGATCTACCACCTCTGAAACTATTGTAGTCTGGTTCAGTGGAGGGAGTGGAATGAGATGGAGGAGCTTCAGTGCTAACAACAGATGTAGAGTCAGTTGAATGAGGAGTTTCAGGTGGAGCTTGAGTAAGGTTCAACGAAGGAACCTCTAAAACCTTCTTGAACTTGGAAAGTCTGAGTTCATGAGCAACAAGGAGTATCTCAACTTCATCAATGTCCATAACTCCAAACTTGCTCTCAATTACAGACACAACCGGTGCAAATTCAGAAGGAAGACCTTCAAGAATGACATCTATGTGATGTGAGACTGGAAGAGAGTCACCAATCGAAGCAAGAGAATCAACGATCATGCGAATCTTGAGAAGATAATCCTGAACAGAAAGAGAATCAAGCTTCATAGCACGAAGTTCAACACGGAGTTGACGAGCACGAGCGCGTGTTTTCTTCTGGAAATACTGAAAGAGTCGATCCCAAAGTTCATGCGCATGAGTGCAACCTAACACGCGCGAAAGGATTTCACTGGACAACGTGGATTGCAACCAGGAGATGAGCATTTGATCCTTCTGAAGCCACGCCGAGTACGAAGGATTCTCAGATCCAGAGTTGCGATCATCATCGTTGAGGAAACGAGGTGGAACACGAGTGCAGACGACGAACTCAGTGAGTCCGTGCGCATTGATGAACGGTTCCACTTGTTGCCGCCAGAGATGGAAATTCTTCTCATCTAACTTCTGCGAAAGCTTGAGCGAGAAATTGAAGCGGTGAAGATCTTCGGAAACGACCGGTGAAGGTTTCGCCGGTGACGGATCTTCACGATCGGAAGCGGAGCTAGCGGTGGACGGTGAAGACACCATGGCCACGGAAAGAGAAGGCTACGATCTAGTCTACTGATACCATAATAGAAAGAGAGAAAGAGATATTCATTGATTCTCTGAAATTTGTTATTGATCAAAAGTTAGTTACAAAGTGTAACAACCTTGGTTTTTATATTACAAAGAGTGACCTGCTATAGCAGGTTATGGATGCTGACAGGTGTCAGTCATCCTTACAATGTAACAACAATTACAGTCTACTAACTACATCTAATAAAATGACATCTCTCATAATTTATCTCAATTTTGTTTTAAAATATTTTTTTATCTAGAAGGTAAAAGATTCTTATTCATAAATATGATGGACAAAATTTTTTTGTGTGTGTAAAATAGTAGTTATTTATTAATTTTATTAAATACTTAAATTTATATTTAATTATATTTTAGTTGACTTATTAAATTGATTTTTTATTTTAATTCAAATGATTTTTATTCTTTTACATTTTTTAATTTAAAAATGATTGCACATTAATTTTTTAAATATTGTATTACTTGTAAATGTGACAAATTATCATATTAAAATATGTGTAGAATTTGAAAGATAAAAAATATGAATATAAAAATGTAAAAGGAGATTAGAACTATTTAACTTAAAATAGAGGGAATAGTTCAATTTTCTTTTTGCTAAATTACACATTCAGTCTCTATTATGATATGTTCACAAAATTAGTATTATTATTTTATTTTTAGATAATTTCGGTCTCTCTTTTTTATTTATGGTAAAGAAAAGCGTTGGTCTGAAAACTTTTTAATACATAATAGTTAGTAAATGACATGTCTTGTGATAGTTGAATTATTGTGATCGTCGTATCATTTTTTATTATTAGGATATGAAATAAATTAAATCAAAACTAATTAAAAATAACATAAATTTGATGTTTCATCTCCTCTTTGGAGTATTCATTTTGTTTCTTCGTTGACTTAAGAAAATTTTAAAAAGTATTATTTTTCCTTTCCTCTTCGTCGTGTATTCTTCAGCCTCATTCTTCTATCCCTTTCAACCCCTTTCGTCGTGTATTCTTCAACCTCATTCTTCTATCCCTTTCAACTCCTTCTTATATAACTTTGTGTCCCACTCTCCTCTTTAGAGTATTCATTTTGTTTCTTCGTTGACTTAAAAAAAATTAAAAAGCATTGTTTTTCCTTTCCTCTTCGTCGTGTATTCTTCAACCTCATTCTTCTATCCCTTTCAACCCCTTCCTATATAACTTTGTGTTCCACTCATACTCATTGTGAATGACTTCGAATGATTGTCATTATCGAGTAATATATCTCATTATAGGAGAAGAAATTTGCAATGTTATTATGAGTTGGATTCTCCATTGGTGACTACGTGGACATCTGTTGAGGCGGTAAAGCGGCAAGCAACAAAAATTAGGAAGTATTACTCCGGGAAAAATTATCGTCTCCACAGGGATCGGAGCATTGAACTGCCATTCAACAGTTTCTGTAGTTATGAGTTTGGATTGAATTGGTAAAAAGTAAATGTGGGAATTAAACATATGAACAAGAAAGAATACATTCTTCAAATAGAAGAAACTATCAAGTATTGCATATAATCTACTCTTCACAAACTTAAACTTATTGACCGAATATACTCAACTTGTAACCTATCAATATTACCACATGTCAACAACACAACCCACAACATTATCTAAGTGACGATCTCTCAGACACCTAAACAACACATGAGAAATCCGAGCTTCCCGTAAATGTCGATCTCTCAGACAAACACGGCCACTCAGACGCATTAAGCACTGACACTAAGTGATTATCAACCTAATCCATCTCTGCAATTAAGTTAATAGAAAATCATCCTAGATAAGCATTAGAGCCCTACATCTCTATAGCAACTCAAACACATAGCAACAAAGCAACAATCTAAGACAATAATCCATAAAAATATGAAAGTAAGCTTTATATAACATAATAGTCAACAAATATACATGAGATCAAAGTATATACATAACAAAACTCACAAAAGAAACTACAAAGAGAAGAAATGGAGAAAAACCCAAAAATCTCCCGGTTTGTCGGCTCCGATTGATGAAGGATTCAACCCCGGATCATCCATTTGACAGCTCCAATGTGTTTTCTAGCATCATTCCACTCAAAAAATGCTATTGGATGGATTGGAGCTCTAAAATATCCAACCATAACCTAAAAATTGTGTTTTTGGCCCTTAAAACGTGTTTCTGTCAGCACCACTTCGCCGGGCGACTAAAACGGTTCGCCCGGCGACTCCAGGCAGTAGCAAATCACATTTTTGAGTATTTCTGCTTCGCCCGGCGAGCCAATTGCTCCGCCCGGCGAAGTACACCAGAACAGCAAAAATTCTGCACTGTTTCGGCCATAACTTGAGAACAGTAACTCTGATTTTCGCCCGGTTTGAAGCGTTGGAAAGCTTATTCAATGCTCTATCTAACTATGAATAAATATCAATGCTTGAATACCTACAAAAATAAGATGAAAACAATTAAACTCAATGATATTTACACGATAACGCAATATATACACTATAACGTAAACTATACCAAATATACACTAAAGTTAAGGTTTATTGACGAAAAGCAAATGAATTAAGCTGATGAGTGCTAATTATTCACACTCAAATTCACAACAATTTACCACTCATCAAACTCTCCCCAACTTAGACTTGTTTGTCCTCAAACAAGAAACAAACAAATCTCACTCAAAAGAAAGTTTGTCCTCAAACAAAACTAAACAACTCGAAATGACAAAAAGATCAATCAAAGAATCACGAAACGACAAGTTTTAAAGAAGGAAACAAATGTATGGCTCAATCAAAAACGGTACACACAAAGTATACTACTTACCACTACTTTGATGATAACATAAAAACATGAAACCAATGCTAAATACAAAATTTATGCCAAACATTCTAAAACAATGCAAGTTCACATATGAATCATACCTAGCAAAAAGAATCATCGGTAGATGAAAAACACAAAATGAAGAATTTTCACTCATCCAACAATCTTGCAAACAATAGACAAAATTATGCATTTATCTCAAAAATTCACATTGACACATGAAAACATAAATCACAAGGGCTTTTCAAGGTTGTAATGCGGCTCGGTAAACAAACAAGTGATAAGTCCTAAAGCTAAATGAAACAAAAACTTGCCTAAAACTAAGGGAGTAATTACTTCCACAAAGTTTCACACAATATAATTTAAATCACACTTCTTCATCATCACAAGTTTCACACCAAACACAAAACTTATTAGCACAATTTATTCCATACTCTTTGTCTTACTATTTTTCAAAGCTTTTCCTTTTTTTTCTTTCTTTTTCTTTTTCTTTCTTTTTCTATTTTTCTCTTTCTTTATTTTTCTTTCTTTCTTTTTTTCTTTTTCCTTTCCTCAACACATACTCAACCAACCAAACAAGCACATAATCAATGCTCTCCCCAACTTGAATTCAACCAACGTTATACAATGAATACTCCCACTTACTAAGGCAAGGTAAAAACTCATACAACAACAAAAGGTTGAGGGTTCAAGAAAAAACAACAATCAAAATCCACCAAAAAGCGAACTAATTCTCAAGTTCAAAAAGCAAAATGGATAATGACAAAAAGCTCAAAGGGGGTTAACAAAAGATCACACACTCACAAGGTGAAATGACAATATGGCTAAGGTAGTTGTGCTCAAAATCAAACAAAATGCCTTGATCATTTTCATGCTTTCACAAAGTCAATACAAACAAAAGATTAAATATAATAACATCTAGTTAAAACAAGAATTGTGGTCTCCCGCATATGTAAACAATGGAAAGCTTCCTCACAAAAAGGTTGGGAACTAAAGTGATTCACAAATGAACAAGTATACGAAAGAATGAATGGCATACAAGTTGCAAAAAGCCTAAGTATCATGAATATGCTACAATCTAGAAAGTGATAAACACATACCTCGAACGTGTACAAAATGTTAAACTCTATCATTACCATACATCCGCAAGTCACAACGATCAAACTTGATAAATCACCAATTGCGACCTCAAGCTATCGAGCCAAACTTTGAACACAAACAATCAAAAACTAAAGAAAAAATTATAAACAATTTACAAATGTTGGGGTGCCTCCCAACAAGTGCTTGTTTTACGTCGTTAGCTCGACGCCTGTTATTTAAGAACGTTCCTTCAAGTTACTTCCGTCCGGCTATTCCTAACCACACACAAGCAAACGTGAAAGGAAAACAAACAATAATATAACAAATGTACAAGTATAGAAAACATGTGAAAGTATAGTAAACATATACACAAATATAGACAAGTAAAAATATACAATATGTTTAATATATACAAAACTCCAAACCAAAGAAACTATTGCAATGCAAATTCAATATAACACCAATCCCCGGCAACGGCGCCATTTTGTTGAGGCGGTAAAGCGGCAAGCAACAAAAATTAGGAAGTATTACTCCGGGAAAAATTATCGTCTCCACAGGGATCAGTGCATTGAACTGTCATTCAACAGTTCCTGTAGTTATGAGTTTGGATTGAATTGGTAAAAAGTAAATGTGGGAATTAAACATATGAACAAGAAAGAATACATTCTTCAAATAGAAGAAACTATCAAGTATTGCATATAATCTACTCTTCACAAACTTAAACTTATTGATCGAATATACTCAACTTGTAACCTATCAATATTACCACATGTCAACAACACAACCCACAACATTATCTAAGTGACGATCTCTCAGACACCTAAACAACACATGAGAAATCCGAGCTTCCCGTAAATGTCGATCTCTCAGACAAACACGGCCACTCAGACGCATTAAGCACTGACACTAAGTGATTATCAACCTAATCCATCTCTGCAATTAAGTTAATAGAAAATCATCCTAGATAAGCATTAGAGCCATACATCTCTATAGCAACTCAAACACATAGCAACAAAGCAACAATCTAAGACAATAATCCATAAAAATATGAAAGCAAGCTTTATATAACATAATAGTCAATAAATATACATGAGATCAAAGTATATACATAACAAAACTCACAAAAGAAACTACAAAGAGAAGAAATGGAGAAAAACCCAAAAATCTCCCGGTTTGTCGGCTCCGATTGATGAAGGATTCAACCCCGGATCATCCATCTGACAGCTCCAATGTGTTTTCTAGCATCATTCCACTCAAAAAATTCTATTGGATGGATTGGAGCTCTAAAATATCAAACCATAACCTAAAAATTGTGTTTTTGGCCCTTAAAACGTGTTTCTGTCAGCACCGCTTCGCCCGGCGACTAAAATGGTTCGCCCGGCGACTCCAGGCAGTAGCAAATCACATTTTTGAGTATTTCTGCTTCGCCCGACGAGCCAATTGCTCCGCCCGGCGAAGTACACCAGAACAGCAAAAATTCTGCACTGTTTCGGCCATAACTTGAGAACCGTAACTCCGATTTTCGCCCGGTTTGAAGCGTTGGAAAGCTTATTCAATGCTCTATCTAACTATGAATAAATATCAATGCTTGAATACCTACAAAAATAAGATGAAAACAATTAAACTCAATGATATTTACACGATAACGCAATATATACACTATAACGTAAACTATACCAAATATACACTAAAGTTAAGGTTTATTGACGAAAAGCAAATGAATTAAGCTGATGAGTGCTAATTATTCACACTCAAATTCACAACAATTTACCACTCATCAACATCTGAGAATCTCAGTCGGAGGTTCTATGGGTGTGGGTTATACTAGGTTCATGTTCAACTTATTTATTAAAGTTTATATAGTGTTTTCATCTTCTCCATCCACTACTACGGAAAAGTCATTTCAAAACGGTTGAAAAAGGGACACCATCACGCCTTAGCAGCCGTTGTGATGTAGGGATAGTTTTATGTATGATGTTATCCACCACGTTCGTGCAACCGTAATAATGAATTAGGTAGTGAGCTACCTATCACAAAGTAGGGGTGGCAAAACGGGCGGTGGCCCATCAGACCGGCCCGCGCAGCCGCTAAAATGGTGGGTTGGGTTGGGATTTTTGGGCCCTCCGCCCACCAAAGTCCTCCCCGCCACCCGCCTAAGCACGCCCCATCAAAGTCTGTCGCCCGCTAAAGTCCACATCACCTATTTGTTAAGCTCGTCTCGCCTTAAGTTGGTCATTTTTTAGTTAATTCTAGTAATTCAAATTCTTGATGGTTTTATTTTATACATTTATATATGCAATATTTTTTTAGGTAAAATTTATTTAAAAGATGCTTTATAAAAAAATTTCTCAAAAATAAGTGAAAAATTTAATTGAAAGGTAAAAAAGACTATAAATCTATTAAAAAAATAAAATAAAAAAATAGGCGGGCAAGTCCGCCGCCCGCCAACCCGCCACCTTGGCAGGGCGGGCATGATTTTTATGCCCATTTTACTTGGCGGGTTTGTCCGTCCCGCTCGCTTTTTGGCGGGCATTAGGCGGGGCGGGACGGTCGGCCCGTTTTGCCACCCCTATCACAAAGGTTACTTCAAACAATCGTTGTGACATTCTTTAATGCATAATATTTAACAACGGTTGTTTTAAAACAACGGTTATAATATGACAAATTAAGTAATATTCTTCAACTCCTTATCCATATTTTTCTATTTAACAGTTAAAACTTGGTTTAATGCTCCTGATTATTCAACCTCCTCTTCCTTCACCTTTAGTTCATTTTGCAAAATATTATTTACTTTGCAAACAAAATTAGAGGTGGAGAAAAGGGCGATTGAAGAACAAGAAACATTACACCAAGTTCTAACAATTAAAGAGTAAAATGCATATAATAGATTGAAGAATTCTTGTCTAGCATTGAATGTGTAACTTGTTTTCTAATATAACTTTATCTATCATATTATAATTTTGGGTTAATACCTATTTTTCCCCCTGCCATATAGGCGTCATTTGAAAAACTCCCCTGCAAAAAAAAAAAGTTGCAAGAATTTCCCTAAGATTTCAAGATTCTCTCATTTTTTACCTTCATCACATCCAGTCAGCAAAAAAGTTGACGTGACATGTATTTTTTTGATTTTTTTTTAATTTTTTTCGTTGACTGGATGGCCCATGTGGCTTTTTATATTATTTATTTATTATTTTTATTGCCAAGTAAGCATTTTTTATTATATAAATTTTTAGTTTATATTGGAAAGCATGTTAATGCCCAAAAATTTGTCTTGGGTGGGAGTTGAACCCACATCATCAGTTTACCAACACAAGGGCTGAAACCACTAGGCCACTTGATTTAACTTGTCTTTTTAGTGCTTCGAATAGATCTTATAATATTCTCTTACAGTAAGTTTACTTCATTCTATTTAACATTTAAATATTCATGTTATGTTTTCTAACAATTTTTTTTCATTTTTCTATTTTTTTATTTATTTTTTCTGTAATCTTTTTACTATTTAACTTAATTTTTTATTTTTTAAAAATATTTATTTTTATTTCAATTATTTATTATTTGCATTTTTAAATATTACAAAAATGTATTTTTTTTAATATTTATTATTTGATTTTAATATTTACAACAATATTTTTTTAATTATAGTTTTAAATATGTAAATAAATAATTAAAACGTATTAAATTAAATAAAATGTATTTAAATATTAAATAAAAACATGCATTTTAATTATAAAATAAAAATGTATTAAAATATTTTTTATTTAATATTTAAAGTTATTAAACAAATACAGTTAAAACGTATTATATTAAATAAAATGTATTTAAATATTAAATAAAAACATGTGTTTTAATTATAAAATAAAAATGTATTAAAATATTTTTTATTTAATATTTAAACTTATTAAACAAATACAATTAAAATGTATTAAATTAAATAAAATGTATTTAAATATTAAATAAAAACATACGTTTTAATTATTAAATGAAAATGTATTTAAATATTTTTTATTTAATATTTAAACTTATTAAACAAATACAATTAAAACGTATTAAATTAAATAAAATGTAAATAATTAAAAAATCAAGTAATAGTAAAAACATAATTGAAATCAAGTAATAAAATGTAAATACAAGTAATCAAGTAATAAAAAATCAAGTAATAGTAAAAAGATAAAAAATCAAGTAAAAATTAAAAATGCAAATAATAACTAATTGAAATAAAAGATAGATATTTTTAAAAAATAAAAAATTAAATTAAATAGTAAAAAGATTACAGAAAAAATGAGAAAGAAAAAATAAAACAGAAAAATGAAACAAAAATTGTTAGAAATATTAAACTCATTGTAAGCACATATTATAAAACTTATTCCAAGCATTAATACTACAAATGGTCTCATGTAGCCTAGCGGTTTCAGCCCTTGTGTTAGTAAACTGATGGTGTGGGTTCAACTCCCACCAAAGACAAATTTTTAGGCATTAACATACTTTCTAATATAAACTAAAAATGTATATAATAAAAAATGCTTACGTGGCAATAAAAATAATAAATAAATAATATAAAAAGCCACATGGGCCATCCAATCAACGAAAAACATTTAAAAAATAAAAAAAATACATGCCACGTCAGCTTTTTTGCTGACTGGATGTGATGAAGGTGAAAAATGAGAGAATCTTGAAATGTTAGGAAAATTCTTGCAACTTTTTTTTTTTGCAGGGGGTTTTTCAAATGACGCCTATATGGCAGGGGGGAAAATAGGTATTAACCCTATAATTTTCTATTGCAATTCGAAAAATTATATATTCAGTCAGGGGTTGGAAAAACACTTAAACCACATAAGATATAATAAACTCATCTTTTAAACAAATATTAACAACAATATTCACCAACAACAAACCTTAAACAACATACAAGACATAACAAACAACTCTTATTAAAAATAACAAAATCATCAAAACATAGCATAACTTCATACAACATACAACTTTTATTAATAACAACAACAACATATCAACTCATAAAATATTTCAGAAACATACATTTTATAATGGCATCCACAGTAAAAGGAGGATGAAGTTGAAGTGAGAATTGCAAACTTGTGTTAAATTTGAATGGATGTCATTTTGGGTCTTTCGCACAAGTTTGCAGTTCTCACTTTAGCTTCATCCTCGTTATTATTTTCATTCACCTTCCATACCTACAAGTAAAAACAAGCAGAAAGTTCAAACTTTATGAAACAAGCTATTGAAACCTAAAAAATAATAAATAAATAGATTTTTAAACATAAACTATTATGAAGACGAACCTGTAAGGTAGCCATTTCCTAAGATTTTAAGCAACAAAGGTAACCCTTCGAAGAAGACAAGTTTGCTACATCAGTTTAGGGTTTCTATATGAGAGAGACGAGTGAGAAAGATGTCAGAGTTTTGTTTTGAGAGAGACGAGTGAAAGAGATGTTAGGATTTTGTTTTGAGAGAGACGCCTGTTATACATTGAAGTGGTAGATAATTTCGCTTATATATAAGTATTTAAGACCTTTCACCCCGATTGATAATACGAACTGTGATGAAATGATTGCACCTTAGACCATGGTTGATTATAAGAACCGTGGTAATATACAAGGTCAAGCCCATTTTGTCAAGATAAATGAAAAATTGTTGGTTCTAGAATTCGAACCCTTTCACTCCAGGTACATTTCACTGTTATTAAATACGACCGTAGTGAAATATCTTTTAGTAAATACAAAAAAAAACGTCAGAAAAAAATTATTAGCATGGTTAACAAGATGATCGTTGTAATATGGTGTTATGAAAGGTCTATTTGTAGTAGTGATCCCTAATTTCTAAGTAATACTTAGTGGGTTTCTTTTTAGTATTATTTAGTTACAAGAAAGGAAATGATGTTTTTTTACTCGTGCGATGAGCAGATGATATATCGTTTAAAGAAAATGATTAATTCACTATTAAAGAATATTAATGATTTGAAGAAGAAGGATAATGTAGTGAAGAAGGATGATGAACTAAAGAAGAAAAATAAGTTTTTAGTATATTTTATAATTTTTTTAGTCGATTTAAATCATCTTGTTGATCACAAAAACCTTTTTGAACTAATGTAGTTTTACTATAATGTGGGTCATTCTTATGTAGTTATAATTTAACTGTAATGTTGGTCATTTTGTTATTAAGAATTAATAGTATGAAATGAGTTTATTGTAATGTTAATTGTGTTTACGTGTTAATGTGTTATAATTGTGGTCACTCTATTTATGTGTGATAATTCATGTAAATTGTAGTTGTCTTGTAATTGTATTAAAACTTTGGCACAATTGGACATATAGTTAAACCAAAAATTTGTCATGGTTGAATCTGTAAATTAAGTAAAACTTAACAAGTAATTTTAAAACTCAACCTATAATTTTAGACTTGTAATTTTAAAATTTGGACTGTAATTTGAATAACATAAACAATTTTACTTATAACTAAATTTTGAGACCTATAACAAGAAATCATTCACTTATATAATAGGAAACCATTACACTTATGTGACAAAAACCATTCACTTATATAATAGAAAATGATTACACATATGTGTTGTCATAGGTTATACATACAAATGTGTTTACATATATAAATCATTACACATCTAAACTAACAAAATATATGTGCTTACATATTCAAATTGTTAAACAAACGACTCCAAACAAAAGAGGAGGGGTGTGAATTATGATATTTGGTTTTTTAAATCTTTTGCAAAATATTGATTTTAAGAAAATAGGCAGGCATATAGAATTATGCAACGGAAAAGTAAAAGACAAAAATATAAGAGTTAAAGATTGAGAGACCACACTAGAAATTATGTTGGTTCGACCTTAAACCACACAATCTTCTCTAAATCCCAAGAGTTTGCTCTAGAGATTTTCACTACCAACAACAACTTGGGATTATACACAGGTTCAACCCAATAACCTTCCTTACATCAACCTTTTTTACAAGTTTTGCAATGTATATGTCAATTACACACGCGTAAGAGTACTAAGAACTTGAATAAACAAATTAAACACAACAATGGAATTGCACAACTCTCAAAGTAAGTTTTTCACTCTCTCAATATTAAGACGATACGTAAAACTAAATTTTGAAGGATAAAGAGTGAGATTGGAGAATATATAGTTCCAAAAATTCGTGCTCTGGAAGTAAGCACAAGCCTCTTTTATATAGGAAAATGTTTTCTCAAAAAGAAATATTATTGGGCCGAATCCGCTCTCAAATCAATTAGAGTATCACTCTAATCAATTAGAGTGACACCTAATTAATTAGACCTAGTAGAAAAGGAAAGATTTGTTGGAATAGTTCTCTAATTGATTAGCTAACCTCTTTAATCGATTATAGAGCAATTTTCATCCTATAATTAATTAGATATGACCTATAATCGATTATAAGCTGGATTCTAACTGTAAAATCGATTAAATACCATCCATAATTGATATACATTGGCCAAAATTAATTTTAAAAAACTTTTTAAAAATAGATGAAGTTTTTCAAATCATCTTAAGTGTGTGCATTGCCTTAATTAGTACTTTAAAAACTATTATTGCATATTTACGCACTAATGATCTAACCTATAAAATGTAAAGCATTAATACCTATTTTTTCCTACCATATGGAGATTTTTGAAAAATCTCTATAAGAAAAAGTTTAGATTCCCTCGCTGCCTTATGAGGATTCACCTATTTTAGTCCTTCAAAAAATCTTGTCATTATAATCAATGACATGACTTTTTTATTTTTTAATTTTTAATAATGACGTGGATTGTCAAGTTAATATTTTTTTTAATTTTAAAGTTTCACATGACTATTTTTTTTAAGTTCCACATTTTTCCAAAAATAGGAGCTGAATCAGGTTCCCTCACTCATCTGGGAAGGCAAGCCACTAAACTAAGTAACTTTTTTTTGTTAAATTCATATATATATATATATATATATATATATATATATATATATATATATATATATGGATAATTTGTTTGCCATATATTTTAATTATTTTTGTCTTATTTTATTTAAATGTATCTAAATATTTATATAATAATATAATATTATTAAATATTAAATATAAAATAATTGAAATAAAAATGTTAGTTATATGTTTGTTTTTAATATGGCAAAATCATGATGTCATATATACATTTTAAGGTCAGCCTAGTGGCAGGTGCCAGTACCATTTAAATGAGTGGTCATGGATTCAAGTCCTTTTGCCTACACAAAAAAAAATGTCTATTAAAAAAAAGGTTTCTCATTTAATAGATTCTGATGATTGTGTTTTTTAAGGGGTCAAAACAGGAAAATCTTCATAAGGTAGAGATGGAATCCAAACTTTTTTTTTACAATAATTTTTCAAAAACCATCCATATGGCAGGGGCAAAATAGGTATTAAACCTAAAATAAAAGATAAAACACGTGATCATATGTGATCTTGCATAATTTTTTTGTTCTTTTGATATTGTACTTAGCAATTGATTCTCTTGCACAAAATTTAGAACCTTCGCCCTTTGTGATTTACTTCAATCTTTTTCTTCTTTGATGATGATCATGATGATTTTGTTTTATTCTTTATCATAATAAAAACCTATTATACATGTTACACATTCACATAAATTACACCCAAAGAAAATTTTATTAAAGTTCCAAATTACCTAATAACAAAGTCAACTACATTTCCAAATTAACTCAAACAAATTCAAGATGCATGTGATTCTTGTGTTTGTGGTGCTTGTGATCACTGGGTTAGTACACTAGATGTCTCTTCAGTTGATGTTTTCTTTTGTTTCTTTGCATTATTGCAACTTTTGAGCAATTGTCGATTCGTTGATGTTTTCCCTTTACACGTCATTAAATTGTACCAAAAAATCTCACAACTTTTACACTTCACCGTTGTGAAATTCCTAGGTTGTACATTGCTAGAACATGATTCATTACTAGATTTGTTTCTCTTCTTCTTGGGTCTGACAAGAGTTGTTCTCACGATCGGTAGATTAATTGGTTCCCCATTAAATTTAGGCAAAAATTTTGGATTATTGGATTGTAGAACAATGTATAAATAAGTTGCCATAAAATTTGTTTCCCTACATACACACACAATGCATAATATAAGCAAGCAACACATAATAACTCTGCATAATTTATTATCTATGAAAATTATGCATAACTAGTACAACATAACTTTGCGTACACATCAATATTATAACTCTACATAACCAGTACAACATAACTTTGCACATATCAATATCATACTTTGTATAAAATTCACATCTCATTTCCAATTCATTTAATCTACTTTCCCACCTGCATAAAGCTTGATAGGGTAATGAAGCAGAGTTGACCCCATGGTTAATTCTCGGTCTAACTGAGTTTGTATGAGTAAGCCTATGAGACAATAAAATTGGGAAAACAATACCATCAACCAACAACATATATTATAATAGGGCTCAATGAAAATCAAATGGTTTACACAAGCATATACTATAATAATGTTTGGACCACACAAAGCATAGACGAGAATCAGAATATGGTCCCTAGTGGGCATAACAACGGGATGGGCCGAAGACAATTTTTACCTCCCCCAAACCCGAACTTCCAAACAATCTCCGTTCCCTACCCCGATCGCTAACGGGGATGAGGAAATAAAACCAAACCCGTCCCAATCGGGTTCGGGTTTCCAAGCTCAACCATCATCCATTTAGTGAAATCAATTATTTTAAATAGAAATATTTATTTTTCCAAAATAAAATTACATTGCAAATGATAAAATAAAACAATCTCAAGAAAATTCACACATACATTTCAAATATTTTAAATAATAAATACAAATCAAAATATCAAAACATTGACATATATTTAGTATTCTAAATTATCATAAATAAATAATAAAATACATGATAAAATAAACGGGACGGGTTTGAGGTGGGTACTAGTGTCCACATTAGCTGACTCGTCCCTATATTTGGTAATCGAAAAAAGCCCAAACTCAATCAAAGCCAGTTTTTTCCGTCAAATTTAAGGTGGGTTCGGATGGATACCCGCTGGTATGGGTTATGTTTCCATGCCAAGTCCCCGACAATATTTCCCATAAATAACTTATTATAATACAAAGTATGGATCATCAAGAATATTGTTCATGCAATATTTCCCATTAATAACCTATATTAATCCATATAACAGACCACACACGTCTCATAAAGGGGATATTTTTCCAACAAAACATTTTTAAATGTATAAAACGACAATAGACAAAGGACCGCCAAAAGTGTACGAGAGTCCACCACTTATTGATATAACAAAAGGGTATTAGATGTCAAACTTAGAATTTATCTTCGAGCTCCATGCTTCGTTTAGCTTCGATTTCCATAAAATGATTGCAACTTTGAGTTTCGTTTATCTTCGTTCTTCGATTTGAAACTTTGAGTGTCATTCTTAGTTTATCTCCACTTCGAGCTTCATTCACTACCTTTTCGAGTCTCATTCTTTCTTCATGACTTTGTGTTTTTAATTTAAAGTTCATCTAAATTTAAGTTATTTTAACATATCTGTTTAATGATAATATTTATTTAAGTTTTAACTTATTTTTGTTTAATAAAAATGATATGACAGTTATAATAATCCAACTTATACATTACACGTCATTCATGAATCGTCACATATTAAAAAAATTGCACTTTAACATTTTTTTAATCAAAAATAAAAAAGGAGAATCCAATTTATTTAAAAATAAAAGAAAAATTCTATTTACACCAAATCCATACACTATACCGTATACATTGTTCACAAATACGTGAATAATATTTTCATATTATTTTGATTTTTTAATATATTTTTTCTCTAAAATTACTTTGATTAATGAAATATTAAAATTTGGTTAATATAATTTAAAAATTAATATATATATATATATATATATATATATATATATATATATATATATATATCAGACTTTGGTTAATATTATATATAAATTTGGTTAATACATTTCATAACTTGGTTAATGAGTTTTCAAACATAAAAAAAATTAAATAAAATTAAATAGTAAAATAAAGTTAGTTAATGGAGGATATAAGTTGGTTAATACATTTATAATTTAGTGTCACAACATGGTTGGTTAATAAAGTAGTGAACATGATTAATGAATTATAAGTAAAATAATTGGTTGATTGCATACATTTTTGTGGTTAATACAATTGTGAAGTTGGTTAATGACACAATCTTATATTTATGTTGTAAAATAAATTTCTAAAAATAAGTATTTTTTAAACTTTTTTTAAAATAATATTTTTTTATTAAAATTCATTGTTCACACTATTTATTTAGTGTAAAAAAAGAGTGTAAACATAGCAATACTGAAAATAAAATATGAGATTGATTTCGTGAGCACGTCAACATTGTAGTAACTTTTAACATTTTTTTAATGGCAACATATTAGTAGTTCGGTGAATTAAATAAAAAAGTGATCAAAACTTTTTCTCATAAAAATAAATTATAAAAAAAATTGAAATTAAATCAAACTAAAAGTATATATATAAAATTATTTATAATATTGAATAAATTTTTTATAGAACTAATTAGTAGTAGTACAAGTAATTTAAAGTAGGTTGTGTAAAAATAAGCCAATAGAGATGTTAATAAGAAAGGAAGTATTAATGACATTGCTTTCTATGTTAGGTATACAAAAGATAGTTTTGTTTTCTTATACTTTTAGTCAAAAAGTAGTTTTGTTTATTCAATTAAAAAAATGTTCATTGAAAATGTAAATTTAAATTGTAGAAACATTCTCATTAATTAGAATTATTTTGATTTAATTAATTTTTAAAATTTTAAGTGAAAAAAAACTACCATTTAAAGAGAAATAAAGAAAATTATGCTAATGCTCAATAACTAAAAAAAACAAAATTAATTTAATTGTTTTTTTACTATATTTTATATCTTAAGTCCTATTACTCCAATTGATTAAAGAAACTGGATATAGCTAAAATAAATATTATTTTAGAAAATAACATCCTATGCTAGTATGCTATCTCACTTTCTTTGCTTCTTCGAGGAAACAAAAGTTGCTTCTCAACAACGTTAATGTAAAAATAGTATTACTATTTTGAAATTTTACAATTATTACCACCATCGAGTATAGGATATTACTTCACTACTTTACGTATAAACTTCATCAAGCATTGCTATTGCCATTTCTATTGAGTATTCTAATGTATGTCTTGTAATTTTTAGTGTATAATGGTAATGTTTTTAATTATTCTTAAAGTTTTACTTAATTGAGAATGTTAACATTGTTAAACCGAATATTTTATAGTTTTAATTCTATGAATTTATGGTATTTTTATATTTTGTCAATAACTCTTAACAAAAAAAAATTAAGAATTAATATCGGTTGCGATTAGGGATGAAAAATAAATCCTTCTCCTCTGTATGTTTTCGCACTTAAAATCTAGTAAAAATGGACATAACTTAATTGATAGCTGCATGTAAAATAAATTGATATTTCATCTATCCATCGTATAGTTTTGTTTTTTTTCTTATATAAACCATTGTATTGTTGAGGGCAAATGTGAGTGGTTAAAGTTTTACATTGTCTATGAATGAGTAGAATGTCAGATTTAAAAGAAAGATGATTCATTTATCTAACAACTTAAGGTTTTGGGTTAAGATGTAGCGTCCCCCCTTTCTAGTGGTCTTGGAGCATTGATCTCGTTGGTGGTTCGGCTAGGTGGGGGAGTGGGAGTTGGATCCGGTGTAGGATCCTGTTATAGGATGTGTGAGACTCACACTTGTGGGGGAGAATGTGAGTGGAGCTTCCTACCAACAAGGAAGTTACACCATAAGTTTTCAACCTAGTTTTTAACATGTGAAATTCTTAGAGTGGTTTAGATTCGAGTGGAATTTATTCTTCATGATAAATTGTATATGATTGTCGATGATGACAATGTAAAATTCTTGAAGTGGTTTATCTTCAAGTGAAATATATTTTTCATGTGAGAGTATGATAAAAAAAAGGTCCAACTTTCTGGGACATTGGTTTCGTTGGCTGGATTATGTGTCCTCTGGTTGAAAAGTTTCCTTTTAAAATAAACATTTAAATCTTTTAAAGGGGTGTGGAAATTTGAAATACAAAGGTATTTAGTAATTTTAACTTCTAAATTGATTGCTCAAGAGAGTTGGCAAACTCTTTGGATTCTAGAACATACCTTATTTTAGTGTGATTTTGTTGGAGCACATCAAAACAAGATGAAGATGGAAGAAGAGAGAGAAAATTGTAAGTAACTTTTACTCAATTGAAGACGGTTACAAGAATGATTCTACATTGTTCTCATATACAAAGCAAAACTGCAATATATACTAAACCTATATTGGGTCAAACTAGTTAAAGCCCAACTCAAGGCCCAAACAAAATAAACAGCTAACACACTCTAAATGTGAAATTACACTTAAACATCATCCCTTAATTTACTTTCAAAGCTAAAATCAACAACGTCAGTTTCATTTCTCAAATTGATGAAATGCTCAGTCTTGACAGATTTCGTCAGAACATCCGCAAGTTGCTTCTAAGTGCTATAGTGCACAACTTCTAGCACTTCATTATGGACTTGATTCCTTAGAAAATAGAACTTTGTGTCAATGTGCTTGGTTCTCCCATGCAACACTGGATTCTTAGCAAGACTTATAGCTGATTTATTATCAGTCATCAACTTCACGTACTTCTTCACCTTAATCTTCATATCCTGTTACAAATTCATCATCCAAACAGCTTGACATGCAGACAAAGCACCTGCAATGTATTCAGATTCACAAGTTGACAAAGCAATAACAGGTTGCTTCTTGGAACACCAAGAAATGAGACTTCCTATAAATTTGAAAAAATATCTAGAAGTACTTCTTCTGTCAACTCTATCACCACACCAGCCAGAGTCTGAGTAACACATTAGTTCGGACTCACATTCATCTTCAGAAGGGAACACAACTCCATACTTCAAAGTCCCCTTAATATACCTCAAAATTCTAATAGAAGCTTGATAATGTGACCACTTTGAGTTGTTCATAAATCTACTCACCATTCTAACTGCGTAACAAATGTCATGTCTAGTATTATATAGATATCTCAGTGACCCTACCAACTGTTTAAAAGTTGTAGCATTTACATCATCACCCTCAATATTAGAATCCAGCTTGTGATTTGTTTCAGAAGGTGTGACTGCAGACTTTCTATTTGTCAGTTCGAATATCTTGAGAAGTTCAAGTTCATACTTTAGGTGATGCAAAATGATACCTTTTTCAGAGTACAAAACCTCTATCCCTAGAAAGTATACCAAATTTACTAGGTCAGTCATCTCAAATTCATTCATCAGTACATTCTTGTACTTGACTATCTCATCAGAACAACTCCATGTCAACAATATGTCATCAACATAAAGACACACCATAATCATATTTCCTCCAGAAGTATGTTAAAAACAAACACCATGTTTCATCTCACATTTTTGAAACCCATGCTTCTTGAAAAACGAATCAATCTTCAAGTTCCACACTTTGGGAGCTTGCTTCAATCCATATAAGGCTTTATGCAACTTGTACACCATCCCTTCCTGATTCTTTTTAACAAATCCAGGAGGTTATGACACATAAACTTCTTCTTGCAAAGGACCGTCCAGAAATGTAGATTTAACATCCAAGTGTATCATAGGCCAATTCCTAGTAGCAGCTATATCAATCACCAACCTAATTTTTTTCATTTTTAACTACAGGTGCAAACACCTCAAAGTAATCTAGTCCAGGTTTTTGAAGAAAACCTCTAGCTACTAACCTTGCTTTGTGTTTACCAATTGATCCATCCGGCTTCAACTTCTCCTTGAAAACCCATCTGACGCTAATGGCTTTCTTCTCCTTTGGAAGATCAATCAACTCCCAAGTCTTGTTTCTTTTTTTAGCCTCAAGTTCTTCTTTCATGGTCTTTAGCTGGACTTTCTTCTTGAGTGCTTCTTCTGTATTCACAGGTTCAGAGTCTACTAACATGGCACACTGAATAACTTCGCCTTCAGAATCTATTTCAGTATCACGTAACATTTCATACTCTATAAATCTTATGGGTATCTGTCTCATTCTTTATGGTGTCTGAACTTGTTCTGAATCTTCTAAAGAAACCTGGAATAGTGTCCGCTTATGGACCTCCTCCAGAAACACTTCCTTCAAAATTACCACCTTTAGAAGAATGACTACTTCCAGAAGCATGATTACTTCTAGAAGTTTGACCTATAGAGTCTTGACCATTATATTCTGGACCACCTTCAGAGTCTTGATCACTTCTAGACTATGGATCACTTCCAGAGTCTGCGTCAGAGTTACTTTCAGAGTCGCCTTCAGAATCTAATTCACCTTCAGAATCAAAATCATATTCAGTTTCTGACTCATCTTCTGAAACAACTTCCAAAATTCCTTCAAAATCACATCCAACACCAGAGGTAGGATTAGACGTATTTCAATCCCAGGTTTCTGATTCTTTTTCTATAACATCTCTACTGAATTTCACCTTCTTAGATATTGGACAATAAATATTATAAGCATATGTACTATGGTACCCCACCAGCAACATTATTTTACTTTTATCATCCAACTTCTTTCTCTTAGTATCTAGAATATGTTTATAGAAAACAGAACCAAATACCCTAAGATGACTCACACTTTTCTTATCTCCAGTCCACTTCTCAAAAGGAACAACTTCCTCTAGCTTCTTAGTTGGACACCTGTTGAGCACATACGTTACAGTGGCAACAACTTCTCCCCATAATGAGGGAGGTAGCTTCTTCTCCTACAGCACGCTCCTTGTCATATCAAGCAAAGTATGATTTCTTCTTTTCGCAATACCATTATGTTGTAGAGTATATGAAGCAAACACTTCATGCTCAACTTCATTTTCTTCATATAACTTTCTGTACTCTGTAGAGTTATACTCACCTCCACCATCAGTTCTGAGAATCTTCAATTTTTGACCACTCTTTCTTTCTACCTTCACCTTGAACTTCTGAAACTCAGTAAACACCTCGTGCTTAAACTTGATGAGTGCTACCCATATCATTATTGTGAACTCATCCACAAACGATACTTGTTTCCTCTAAGCGAAGGTTATGGGAATGGCCCACACATATCAAAATTCATAACTCCTAAAGCATGATTTGCTCTTGGAATCACTTCTAATGAAAATGGAAAACTAGGTTGCTTACCTTTCATTCATATCGTACATGAAATCTTAGGCTTCACAATCTTTGGAATGCCATGTGCCAGCTTCTTAGAACTCAAATGCCCCAAGCTTCTGAAGTTCATATGCCCCAATCTCTTATGCCACAACTCACTATCACCTTCAGAGCTTTCTGCACTAAGGCGTTTAGTTTCACCTGTCTCCACATTCACCTTGAATGTTTTATTGCTTCCCTACTCAGATTTCATAATCAGCTTCTGATCAGAATCATACAACTTCAAGAGATTGTCCTTCATAGTAATCGAGAAACCTTTCTCAATTAGATGACCTACACTAATTAAATTTCTCTTCATCCCAAGAACATGCAAAACATCTTTGATCAAAAACGTTTTATCATTCTTCACTTTGGTTCTAGAATTTCCCATTCCTTTGACATTAAGGAACTTATCATCAGCACATCTAATCTTTGTTCTCTTTCTAGAGTCAAAGTCTATCAGCCATTGTTTGTTTCCATTTATGTGATTTGATCAGCCAGTATCCATATACCACCATTCTGAAAATTCACTATTGTCAAAATCAGAAGCCAAAAATATCAGAGGTTTATCATCAGACTCTCGGGCTATATTTGCTTCTTCTAATTTCTTTCCTTTATTTGACGAACACTCAGAAACATAATGGCGAAAATTCTTATAGTAGTAGCATTGAATCTTCTTCTTCTCAAGCTTCTCCCTTCCCTTATGATGTTTCTTCTCATCAAATTTGGACGATTTTGACTTTTGAGAACCACCATGTCTCTTCTTGTCTTCTTGTAGCGGTGAAAAATTGAGACTGAGGCCATTGGATTGACCCGGCTCGTATTTTAGTGAAAGTTGCCACCACGCTTTATTGTTTCCAAAGGAAATGGGAAAAAGAGCGAAATAAAACCCAAAGAAGTTTTTAAATCAAAACTAATAAAACAGACAGAGATCTTAGGTTCAAGGGTTGGTTATGCAAGGGGAAGGTATTAGCACCCCTCACATCTGTAGTATTCTACAGGAACCTCTTTGAAAATATATTTGTTATTGTTGTTGTTCATGTGTTTTTTGAAATAGAGTGGGATGGTGAGAAAAGAACATTTAAAAGTGTGCTCGGCAAAACATCGCATCTTGTGCCTACATACCCCTTAAGTGCAATAGGGAAGTCAAAGCATTTGTAGTTCCTCTTAAAAGGTAAATAAAGAGCCAAGTGGCAAAAAATATTTTTGGGTGTTGAGCTTTAACAATACACAATAGTTTTTTTTTTTTAAAATGCTAAGTTTTAACAATACTTAACAAATTTTAAAAGGAGCCAAGTTTTAACAATACAAGGAAAGGGTGATTTGAAAGAGTAGTGGTTAAGCTTTAACAATACAAAACCAAGGATTATTTAAAAGAGGTTGAGTTTTAACAATATAAAACCATTTTAAAACAGGGAGGGTGTTAAGCTTTAACAATACTAAGCACAAAGTAGAGGAGGAGGAAAAGAGAGTGCGTACATTGACAGCTTTAGTCAATATCATTCCCATTCCTTTAGATTTTTAGCACTAATGAGGAATTATTCATCTCAAGAAAGCATCAAGGGTGAGTATCTCAAGTGGTGTGTGAGACATGACATGTGTACCATGGATACAAAGGAGATGAGTTAAGATATAAATGTATGTAAACAACTCAAGTTTAAAAGTTTGATGGGTAAAAGGGATGGCATATCTCAAGATCATATCATGTATGTATGGGTATGATGTGATGATGGATGGATATTTCATGCATATGGAGTTAGTAAGCAATGTATATATACAAAGATAATAACATAATCAAAGTTATAAAGTACAAAGATGTAAATCAACAAGCACATGTGCAAGTGGATAAACAAGGAGATATCATGGCAATCAAGTTAATATCAACATAGTATTAAAAATTAAGGGAAAGATCAAAGGTCTTGAAATTAGGGTTTTAGTATATACACTAACCTAATGATTTTTTTAAAGGTTGAATCAACCCTAAGTGAACAACTAAAGGTATCATGGTATGAGCTTCAAAGGAATCTAAATTTAATCCTAAGGGAATCACACAAATTAATCGAGGCATTTGGTGGAGAAAACATTGAAAAAAAGATTTGATTTTAAAGGTCTTTTAAAAGACATAAAAATATCATTTTTGTTTTAATTGAAAATTGATCAAATAAATAATACTTTTGAGCTTTTTAAATATATTCACAAAATAGATATAATAAATAAGAGGTGTGTAAAAAATCAAGTGAAAATAATTAATTTTACTATATATAAAAAAGCAAGACAAGTGATAATTTTTTTTAAGTTTTGGCCCCTAGGAGGCATGAACCCCACACCCTTAGGATTACAACTCAAAATCTTAGCCATTATGCCACGCGCCTTTGGTGTTAATAGAGTGCGTCCAATTGATAAAATATGAAAAGCAAGTGAAAATCTTAAAAAAATAAAATAGCACAAAAGGTTTGGGCGGGGGAGATTCGAACCCCAGACCCTGGGCTCAACAAAGACTTAAAACGCGTGCTTCTTCCACTGGGGTGGTTGTTACATCCATTAATTAAGTTGCATCTATTTTATTATATATGAAACAAGTTCAAAATTTCAAAATTTCCTTACTTCATCTTCAACCTTTGAACAACAAATTCTGGAAATACGAAATTACTCAAATTTAAACCAAATGACAAACTGTAAACATGAATCTTGTTCCATTTTCACCATAAATTTAAATATGTATCAATCATAAATTAATTTCAACTGTAACTCAAGAATTTCCAAAAAAAATCTCAAGAACCCTAATTTTTCAAACTTAAATTAAATGATGATTATGATGAATAAATGAAAACCACTTGAGGGCATTTGACCCTTACATTGCAACAAACATAATAGAATCGAGTTTTATTAAAAATGGTACCTAAATGGTAGAGTTTAAGTTTGAAGAACTTACCTCTGTAGATGAAGATCGAGACTAGGATTAGAGAACTCCCAAATGAGCTTTAATGATTTGGACAACTTCCTGGGACCTTGGTGATGCTAACTGAATGATCTTTTTTTGCTTTGAAATGGTTTGAATTGCTCTGCTCGAACCAAGTTGCAGGTGGTTGAAGTTGAAAATAGAGATTGCAATTAGAGCTATTACAGATGTACAATGTACAATGAGTGTTTGAATAACTTCTATATGGTGTATATGAAGTTTTTGAATGGTTAGTTTGCACATAAATTGCTTGGAACTCAAAAGTCACAAGTTTATGAAATATAGAATTTTGGAGCTTTCAAGTGAGGTAGTGATTTAGAGATTTTCTGTGTGTCTAGACCTCTTTGTGAAGAAATCTTGGAGTTCATGGTTCCAAGACTTTGACAAGCTTTAATCAAGATTATAGGGAGGCTCTTCTGCACATTAGGTTGTCGCTTGTTGGGTTTGTGTTGGAGTTTGATCATAGAAAACACTTTGGAAGCTCAATGCAAAGAGTTTTTGGTGATTAAAGTAGCTTTTCCAAAATGGCAATGGTGCCTTTAGTTTTGAAATGGCATGATTCAATGGATATTGATCAAAACACTTGGACAATGGCTCAAAAGTGTGTGTAATCTTTTGATTAGAGAGAGATTTACAAGTAATGTGGTATTCAATCAAGGATTATGCATATTTGATTCAATTTGCAACTTGGTTCATGCCTTGCAAATGACCTATAATTCAAGCATGGAACCTCATCTTCATCTCTTCGATTCTCCTAGCTCACAAATGCTATGGAGGAGTTCTTGTACTTTTTTGAAAGCCCTAAAAATCCTCTACAACTTTGGTGTTTGGAGTTTTCTTAAATTCTCAAAGTATATTGATGGAAATTGGCCTTAAAGTTGGGCACTTTTTAAGGAACAATTTTGCCTTGTAAAATTTCTCTAAGTGTGTAAAAAAGTCATTAACTTCATGACTCCATAACTCAAAATCCTTGCATTTTTTTGGGAGTTCCTCTAGGACAAAGTTGCAGAATATAAATTTCTCTTCATTTTAGCCTTTGGAGTATAAAAATTGGTTGCTTAGTGAAGAAGTTATAAGTTTCCAAAGTTTAGCATTAAACATGTAATTTCTTCATGAAAAGTTAAAACCCTAATCTTTGACTTTTGAATCTTTGATTGATTTTATTGATTAATCTTGATCAAATGACTTAAATAATCATATATTCATGATTTTGATCTTTGTAAGTCCATAGTTAACCAAATTTCTCATAAGTCAAAGTTGATCTTGGATAATTGACTTTTTCCAATTGAATTGCATTCTTCCAAATACCAACTGAATCAAACTCTTCTAGCCAAATGGATGATATAAGTGGATTATGATGAAGCATTTGAGATCCTTGAATCATGTTTTTAGTCATACTACCATAATTTGACCAAAAGTCAACTTCTTCAGAGAACTAGGTCAAAACCCTAATTGTGTACCAAATGAACTAAAAAGTTGTTGCTCTTATATTGAACCATACTTGGGCTTGGATATTGATGAGGGAAATTACTTGAGCATATGAGAAGGATTGAGTCACCCTGTGATCTTCAAAAACCTAATTTGCCTGAGCTCCTTGACCAATCACCTACCTTGTGAAACCAGTAACAAGCAAACACAATCTTTTTGTATATTTTCGGTTAGCAAATGATGCATGAATGATGATCATACTCTTTGAGATTTAGGGTATGTTTGGATTGATGGAATATGATGGAATGGAATGGAGTGGAGTGGTATTTAATAAGATTCCATTGTTTGGATTTATAAATAATCGATGGAGTGGAATGGAATATGATGGAATCCATTCCATCCTATTCCATCATGTCCTTCAATTTTCATTCCATCCAATTTGGGGTGTATGCAATGGAATGAACTAAAATATTCTATTCCGCTCCGCCAAATTATAAAATATACACAAACAATGGAATGGAATCTCAATACCATTCCGCTCCGCTCCACTCCATTCCATCATGTTCCATTCCGCTCCGCTCCGTTCTAGTCCATCAATCCAAACATAGCCTTAGTGAAAATGAGGTTGGATCTTAGGGTCAAAAATTGGGGTATGGCACTTTTGAACAAGGAGGCTTCTGAATCTTCCTACCAGAAGATTCCTTCAAAGTTGCTATACGTCTCTCGCATAGATTCTCTAAATTAGACGCAACTCTTGTGCTTCTAGACAGCTTTGCAGCTCTTCAATTCTCATGATGCTCAGATCCTTAGAATGTTAAATAGCTACAACAATGTAATCAAACAGAGGAGTAAGTAATCTCAGCATGTTCTCAATGATCACTTGTTCTGAGAGGGTTTCTCCACAATCTTTCATCTCATTAGTAATCAGAATCACTCTGAAGATGTACTCAAGTACCTTCTCATTGTTCTTCATGTTGAGATTCTCATACTGCTTACGTAGAGACTAAAGCTTCTTCACTGGAGAGTCACCGCCATAACATCATACCAGCGTGTCCCACGCAACCTTCGCCGTTGTCAAATTAGAAAATCTTCTTAAACACATTCACATCTACACACTGATGGATGTAGAATAACATTTTCTGATCCTTTTTCTTTTCTCGTTGCGCGTTTCTTTGCGCTTTCGTTGCATCCGCAATAACAAGCATGTAATCTTTGTTGACGAGATCAAACACATCTTGAGAGCTAAACAACACACGCATCTGAATCATCCACTAGTTCCAATTCTTTCCATCAAGCACCGAAAGTTTTGTATTCAAAGCACCATTTCCACCATTCATCTTCAAAATTGTGCAAGAAATCACTCAGATCTCACGAAACACTCGTGTTTACCGATCCCTCGAAATCAAGAAATGTGACTCCAATACGATTCTGATAATTAATTCACTATGAATTGAATGAATCCGAAATCAAAACAATCACACACCTCACGTACACTCGTGTTTCCCTTCCCGTGGATCTGAATCGAAGCTCTAGATACCAATTGTTAGAGCACAACGGAACAAGATGTAGATGGAAGAAGAGAGAGAAAATTGTAACTAACTTTTACTCTATTGAAAATGATTAGAAGAATGATTCTACATTGTTCTTAATTACAAAGCAAAACTGAAATATATACTAAACCCATATTGATCAAAACTAGTTAAAGCCCAACTCAAGGTCCAAACAAACTAAACAGCTAACACACTCTGAATGTGAAATTACACTTCAACAGATTTCACTAAAGGAGGTTGTGTCTAGGTCGAAAGTTATTGTGGATTTTTGGTTCTTACTTAATATTAAATGTTCTCAATGCTATGAGAGATCTAAAGCCAAATTGCTTAAAGAGAGTGATGTTAATTCTAGGTTGTTTCATGCTTATGTAAAGAGTAAGAGTAGGAGGAATAATATCTTATCCCTTAGCCTAGACGATGGTTGGGTAGATGGGATTGTTGAGATCGTCAGGAGATAATGAATTTCTTCTCTAATCTATTTAAGGAACCTCTAGTAAATCGTCCACAGTTGGATGAAGTTAGTTTTTGATCCCTCTCTAGAGAGGATATTGCTACTCTTAGTTTCGCTTTCCTTTTTACTTGAGATTGATAGGTGATCGCCATTTGGGAATCAGGAATCTCCACTTTATTTAATCTGACCATGTTGGATAAGTTAAGATTAAGGCTTATTTCAGGCTCTTCTTGTTTCTAATGTCATATTCGTTATATATGATGCTCATATCTCTTCTTCACCTTTAAATGGTAGGATTAAGTGGTAGGACAATAGGTTTATGTTATACTTTACCTTGATGAAAAGGATTGTCTCTCCTAGATTTCAAAGCCAATGACACTTCTAATTAGCTTGTATCCCATCATAGAAAGAGAGTAGAAAGTGGCATGCATGCCTCCTTTTGGAATGATCTGTAGGTCAGGTCCACTCCCTTATATGGTAGGTTCCCTTTCCTTTCTATGCACAAGGAAAAGAAAGTTTAAACCTAAAAGTCTCACTCCTACTCCTTGTAGTCTTCAACTAGAAAGAGTCAATTTTTGGAACGCTAGGTTGAGTGTTATCCTTCATGAATGGTAGGGCAAGAGGTACGTAGAGAACTAGTTCAACTTCCTTCCCTTTTCGTGAGATATTTTCTCTTAATGATTTATAAAATTCTAAACTCCTTTTTTCAAATCCCAGCAAAGCTCATTTTATAGGCTCGTTTAATATTAAAGTTAACCTAAGATCTTGGATCACGGGCCTCTTGATTACCCGTTGATATGGCCCACAAGAATAAGGAATATTCTCTTTCTAGTCCAATAGTACACGTAATATGTTGGTACACACTGTCTGCAGGAGACAACATGTCTCACAACAGATTTGTTGTGCATGGTGATGCCTTAATGAGTGCCAAATTTATGTAAAATACGTAGGCACTTATTAACTTATGTTATTCGCAATTGATACAAATACCCCCGATTTGTATATAAAAAGTGATAAAACACCTGTTTCGACTTTTCTAGTATGAATTAACTAAAAATAGGGAAAAAGGATTGGAAAACACAAGTCATCACACAAAGACCAAGCTAAAGCAAAACCCTAAAAATCAACGCTCGCTAGGCTATGACATAGACGCGCTAAGCGAGCTTAGGAGGTCTAGTAGCATTTCCGTGTTAAATTACTTAATGGTGAAGTAATAGTTTATATGTTACGCATAGAGGTGGTACACCTAGTGAGTCAAGGCGACTAAGGTCATCTGTCAGAAAGCTAACATTAATTAATCTAAAGGAAAGAAGACTCGCTAAGCATAAAGGTAGTACACCTAACGAGGACCCTAAATCCATGCTTATAAATAGAAGTCTCTAGTTCAATTAAAAATGAGTTTCGGTGGAGTGAGGTGGTACAAAATTGGAGTAGATTCACCTTGGTCTACAACAGAAGAATCAGAGAGAGAGAGAGAAAGAGGTTGAAGGCGGAAGCGTTGTTCAAGTGACAGGGCAGATAAATTTCCAAGCTTAACTTTGCAGAATTACTGGTATAACTACGATGAGTAAATGTAGCTAAAATTTATTTGTTGGGGGGCTATATGTAGTCATAATATTCATATATTAAATAACGTAGTTGTCGTGGACTGGTGCTAGTTTTTAAAGACATCACATAGTTTTATTATGTTAAGTTGACACACATCTGGTTTTTTGGTAGGAGGAGGTGACGTGTCACATGAGGTTTCTTCCACGGGCTCATATGCAAGTGGTATATCTTGATCTTTTGATAAATCTTCAGGGTGCAAAATCCCATGTGAGTTTAGCCAATCATCGTGGTTGGTGACCACAGTTCTTCTTGGGCTAGGCAACTTAATTAACTCTTTACTTTTGACTAAAAGCTTGTATGAATCGTCCGAGTGGACAATCATCTTCATTGTTGCTAGCACATACAAATCAATCCTAGTGCTACCTTGAATATCCGTTAGGTCACTCATGGTGAGCTCGAACCCCAAGAACTCAACAATAGCAACAACAACAATTAAGTTTTATCCCACTAAGTGGGGTCGGCTACATAGATCAACATTCTCCATAATGTTCTATCAATGACCATGCTTTTATCCAAATCATTAATATCGAGATCTTTCTTATTAACTTCTCTTATAGTCTTTCTGGATTTACCTCTTCCTCGAATTATTTGTCTTCTCTCCATCAGGTCTACTCTCCTTACTACAGAATCTACATGTCTTCTCTCTACATACCCAAACCACCTAAGTTTATTTTCCACCATCTTCTCTACTTTATGTGCTACCACAACACCCTCTCTAATATTCATTTTTAATTTTATCTTGTCGAGTCTTACCACACATCCACCGCTACATCCTCATCTCTGTTACACATACTTTATTCTTGTATTGACTTTAACCACCCAATATCTTGTCCCATACTAACCCAAAAAATTCAACGATGGCAAAAATTAATCCCCCAATCACATGTTTCCAATATCAGCCCTAAACATCTTGTCCACGTGTATGTAGGGATGGAAGGCAGACCCAAACCCGCGGGATCCACTCGCACCCGAACCCGAGTCAACGGGTGAAAACCCGAGTTAACTGGGTTTGGATTCAGGTGCCACTCGATATTTCAGATGCGGGTTTGGGTAGTGTAAATCCACACCCGAAACCCGAAATCACACCCGCTTAGACATGAAATTACATAAGTGCCCTTAAACTTGATGGAAAGTTGTAGACTTCAATTTAAATTTAAATGTAATGTTAATATGTTGAAGACCTTAATTTTAATTGTAATGTTACCAAACTTGATGGAAATTTGTAGACTTTAATTTTAATTTCAATGTTGATGGAAAATTGTAATGTTGATGTTGGAAAATTGTAGTAAAATTGAAGAAAAATTGTAATGCTGCTATTGGAAAGTTGTAGGAAAATTGATGGAAAATTTCAATGTTACTGTTGTATTTTATGTATTTTGCCGTGGGTTTGGATTCGAGTGTGGGCGTGGGTGCTATTTTGTCACCTGAATAGCCTTTGAAATTTGGTTCAGATTCGGATAGTCATTTCGGGTGCGGATTTGGGTAGTGTGAAACCCGCACCCGACCTTACCCGTTGCCATCCCTAGGTGTATGGACAGAAAACTTGCAGAATTGACAACTTCCCCTTTAAATGTGCACATTAATTACACCAAATTTCTTTTACATACTGGCACTTTGTTGAATTCAGGCATAAAACCTTTGATTAGGCTATAAAATACTCTAACCATTTAATTCAAACATATAGTTAACTCCTAATTAAATTTCATCATTCATCAACTTTTTTGGGGTCCCCTAGTACTCTTTAATAATCATCAACAATAACCATATAATCCACGGCTAAGTTTTATGTCAATGTAAATCAACCACTTCATATACACAGTCAACTTAAGAAATCAATTAATAAACAATAACTATAACTGAAAATTGTTAGACTTTGTTACACACATGAATTTTCTTTTCTTTGGAAAATGATACAAGAAACGATGCCATATTTGACTTCATGTACACCACACAGGTCCACTAGTAATGGCATGTGGATATCATTGCTTCAAACTTGGTCCATGACCCTTCCTTTTGTATCTTTTTCTTCATCAAGTAAATAAATATTTATTTACAACACAACCGTTGGATTTTAAAATCATATGTTTCATCATTTTCCTTTTTTCAAAGATAATAACATAAAGACAGCATTATCTTCGTTGGACACCTTTACTTTACAGGTTGGCTTCTATTTTATATATTCTTGTTTTAGAACGTTTTTTAAAAGAGCATTTAGATGCGAATTTGCTTGTAACAAGTGGTGGATTCAAAAGCTTCCTTTAGTAGAACTATGAAATGGTTATAAGAATTTGTCGAAAAAAGGAATGAAATAGCTGGTTATTAGATTTTTCGCATAAATATATTAAATAACAAAACTAGTTTTAGAAAAATATAAATGCCTAGTTGGACACAGAAAAGTATCAAACATGATTTTTTTAGAAATTTATAATGGAACTTTAATAAAATTTTAAAGTCAAGTAATGGATCTAAAAAGATCTTATAAATTTTATATAATTTTTGTCATATAAAATTTTAAAGT